>NC_088932.1:39132500-39437500 GCF_038396675.1 Hydra vulgaris | reverse complement strand
CTCAAGTCAAATTATGTAAATGTTTGTTTACCTCCGCTACGTTTGCGCATGTCATTTAACATGCGTGCGCAGCGCTTAAACTCAAATCAGAGAATCGTGTACCGTAAAATGAGGTGACTTTGGCTAATTTATAAAAAGTAGTTTTAACTTTTAAAAACTACTTGGTACTTCTGCGACTACTTCCAAATTTAGGTTTATCACAAAAGTAAAGTTATTCTGTTTATTTGTTACTTAGATTAATTGTAGCTTGCGGAACTATTGATATAATTTTTTCTTTGTTTATTAGAGTCTATAAAAATTGTTAAATTTATATGCTGCAAAATTTTGAGTTGGCTGAAACTGCTGTTAATATTTGAGTGGGTTGTGATGTTATAAATAATAGTAAATTTAAATAGGATGAGTTTTGTACAATATTTGCCAAATTTATAACTCTTCTAATTAAAATTAACTTTAAGTTAAGTTTATGGGGTGGCTTTGGCCACAACTTGGGGTGACTTTACCCTAAGTGAAAAAATGTAATTATTTGATTTTCAAAATTATATTTTTGATTTATTTTTCGGAAAATGTTATCTATAGATATATTTTTATTTGTTTAATTTTTAATTTTTGTTTTTAGGACAAAATAATAATTAATAATCATATTTATATCAAAGAAACCATGCCAAGAACATATAAACGTGTTGCTGGGAGTTGTGATTATATTCCATACACCCAGGAAACATGAACCAAATGTTTAAAAGAAATTAGAAGTGGTAATTTAACACAAACAGATGCTTGCTTGACCTTTAAAATTCCCCTATCAACAGTAAAGAATAAACTGAAAGGTATACATAATAAAAAACCAGGCGGTTGCACAATATTTAGTGAAATTAAAGAAGAAATTTTTGCAAACTATGTTATAACTATGTCTTCTTTTCGATTCCCAGTTGACTGTTATGATTTACGAAGTATTGTGAAGTCTTATGCAGACCGTAAAGGAATGTTAATTAGGCAGTTTGCAGGAAATATGCCTGGTGTTGAATGGGTAAAATCATTCCTTAAGAGAAATAAACAGTTAAGTATTAGATTTGCAAGTAACATTAAAAGAAAGAGGGCAGAAGTAGGTACTGTTATTATTAATAACTTTTTTGATAACATCACTCCTGAACTGGCAGGGGTTCCTCCATCAAACATTTGGAATTACGATGAAACTAATTTAACCGATGACCCTGGTAATAAACTAGTAATAACAAAGCGAGGATAAAAATATCCTCGCTTTGTTATTGCTATTATAGAGGATAATTAATTCAACTAAGTCTGCTACATTTTTGATGTATTGTGGTAATGCAGAAGGGCATATCCTTTCTCCATATATTGTATATAAAGCAGATTCGATGTGGACAACTTGGACAGAAAATGGACCAAAAGGAGTACATTATAACCGCTCAGAGAGAGTGGATGGTTTGACTCCAGTTGTTTTACAGATTGGTTTGAATCTTTATTGTTACCTGAACTAAAAAAAACTTCCGGAAAACATGTTCTAATTGGAGACAATTTGTTGTCACATATAAATACATATGTACTGTCTTTGTGTGAAGAAAACAATATCAAGTTTATTGCACTTCCTCCTAATTCCACGCATTTAATGCAGCCATTGGATGTTGCATATTTTTGACCGATGAAAGCTCAGTGGAGAAAAATATTAACAACTTGGAAGGAAAGTGGCAAAGGACGTAAAGCTCCTTCCCTTCCAAAAGACCAGTTCCCAGCATTGCTTAAATGTCTCATGAAAAAAACTAAAGAACCTGGTTGTGAAAGTATGAAGGCAGGCTTCAGAAAAACTGGATTATACCCACTTGATCGAAAACAGGTGCTAGATAGACTTCCTAAAAGAACATTTACAAATAAAGATGTCACAGTAGAAATCGGTTCTCTTGTCAGTGATTCTTTCATACAACATTTAGTTGAAGCTAGAGGTGATGATCATATACCCCCTAATAAAAAGCGACATAAAGTCTCTGTTGTCCCAGGAAAAAGTGTATTATCAATTGATGTAGTTAATATGCAAGCAGCTATAAATACAAAAAAGACAAGAAAAAAAATGACTGTTGTAAAAAAAACCAAGGTATCCACTCTAAAACAGCAAATAATTACAGATAATCTATTGAATAACTCTAGCACTGATAGTTTGATGATTGATGCATAGTTTTTTGAGTTTTAAATATTAATAAGGTTTCTTTGTGATTTATATCTTAAATAAATTTGCAAGTTAGTTTCAAGCTGTTGTTTTTAATATTTTTTTGCCTTAACAATCACCTAATATTCATGTATCTGTGAATATGTAAACTATGGAATGATAAATAATTTTAATCAATAATTATAATTTCCTTTTAGGTAGCCAAAGTCACCACCAGTATAGGGGTGACTTTGACTCACCTTTGAAATTAAAAAAAGAGGGTCAAAGATATAATTTTTTTCTTTTTTATTTTAATTATTTCTTTCTTTGGCATCATGCACATCTAATGCAATTTGTACCAACATATTAATCATTTATAATTAAGTTTTGAAAAAAAAAAGATTTTAAATTTGGCCAAACTCACCTCATTTTACGGTATTGATGTCTCCTATGTAAAATGTATTTAAAAGAGTTTTAAACACTTTTAAATTGCCAGCTGGTTTCTTATAAGTAGTATTAATTATGTTTTTTGTGGTTTTATTAACAATTTCAATGCATAATGACTCACAATCCGTTTCATTAACACATAGGTCATAACGTGGGACAAGTTTATTGAATTGCGAACAAAAATACTTACGCCTCCGCCACAATATTTTTTTCGCGGTTGATGAATTGACGTGTAATTAATTAATTCAAAATGTAAATTTCGTTCATCGTATTTCCACCACGTTTCTGTTAAACAATTAATGCTAAACTTGTGTTTTATTTCATCCAAGAAAAGTTTTAAGTTTTCAAAATTTTTATTTAGACTTCGGATGTTAATGTTTAATATTGAAAATGCTTCTTTATTTTTTTTTAATATTGTGTAGATTCCCAAACCGTGTAGTATTTACTTTCAAGACTAAATTTGTCGAAACAATCCGTATCAGTAATAACGCCTGTTCACAAAAAATCCGGAATGAAAAATTGTTCTTAATTGAATACAAAATTAATCGATTTTTGACAAAAATTTTAACTAAAATGAGTGACTGGACATTGTTAACTATTTTATAACCGAAAGTGGTCCTAAATCAGCGGCTTTTCGAACTTTAGTTTTGACTGAATCCATTAGGTTGAAAAAGTAGTCTGGATCAAACTCTTTCAACTTTAATTGAATTCTATTCTTAACGTGGTCAAGATTTTTCGCAGTAAATCCATTTCCATAAACTTTTGCTTTTAAATGTGCCCAAAAATTTTCAATTGGCTTTAACTGCGGTACATTTAGGGGGTTATCTTTAGCGTCGACAAAGTTAATACCTAAAGTGTTGTAAGTTTCTAATGTGTGTTTTGCATAATGACATCTCGCTCCGTCAGGCTAAAATAAAATTTTCATGTTTTGATGCTTGGAATTTATAAATGGGAGAAGTCTTTTTGTAATACATTCTTTAGAATAAGTTTTTGCATCCAGTGCACAGTTTTTTACAGCAAAATAAGGCGATGAATGACCAAAACGACTGATTTCAATCCAAACGAGAACTTTCTCGTCAAACTTTTTTTTGAAGTTGAATTTAATGTTAGAATCAGTTTGAGAACTATCCTTTGTATAGTAGCCAGAGTTTTGTGAACAATTTGCACCATTTACACAGAAATAAGATTCATCGTCCATGATGATTTCAAACTCATTTGATGGCTTGAAAAAAGTTTTTGAAAGTTTTAATAAGTTTTTCTTTTGTTTAATTTCTTGCTTTTCTGTTGTTTTCGGTGCATTTTTTCATTTGGTATACTTTAGTCCATGCATACTTAATAATCTATTTACGTATGAAACGCTCATCTTATATTTTAGTGCCAATTTTCTTTGCGAAATCCCGATTCTCTCTTCTGCTCTTGCAATCATGGACTCTCTCTTTTCTGGTGTAATTTTAAAAGGTTTTCTGGCCGATTTTTCTATTCATTCGCAAATTATTTTCAGACCTTTTAATTATGTCATAAATTGTAGATTTAGCGATTCCCATTTTCTTAAAATGATCCACTGTAAATTTCTTTCCACTGTTTATGTTTTGTTTATAAAAATTTCCAATCACATTTCTAACATCGTTCTCTTTTAGATGCTCCATGTTTATTTGAATTAATTATTTAAACTCAATTTTGCCACAAAATGAAACTGTTGTCGTTGACCGATTAAATTTAAAAATTTCGAATCGAAAATTCGAAATTTAGAACAATTTGTGTACATTTGAAATCAGTCCGGATTTTTTGTGAACAGACGTTATTATCACTAAGATTATCAAAAGAAAATTTAAATTCATGGCATTCCTCCATTTAAGATATAAATAAAATATAAATTATTAATTAGAAAAGATTAAAAAATAAAAATTACTTATTTATCTTTCAGATTAAACTCTTTTACTATTAGCTTGTCGTACTCTATAACCGCATATTTTCCAGCATTACGCGAAATCTTCATTTTTTCTCTTAATTCACGTCTTATTTTGTTTGTTTCGTATGAAAAATCTTCATTGATAAAAATGCCTGTTCCTTTAAGCATCTTTGCGTGTTTCAAAATGTTCTTTTTGTCTTTATAATTCAGCAATTTAACTATGATAGTTCTTGGTTTATTCTTTACATTCTCTGTGATAGTACGTCTTTCGATGCGGTGCGCTCTTTCAATAACTATGTTACTTATTTTTAACTGTTCGTTTAAAATACGTTGGATTTTTGTTTCAGCTTGTTCTCATGTTTCTTTTTCATTTTCTTGTACACCGTCTATTCTAATATTGTTTCTTCTATTTCTATCTTCTAACTTTCTCATGCTTTCTTTTAGTCCATCGCTTAATTTATTTGCTTCGTTTTGCATAGACTTTAAATGTACTGTCTGGTTTAAAACTGTTGAAATTTCTGTATTTATTAACTTTTTAAGTTCCTTTTCAAGATTTATAACTTTTTCATTAATCAAAGTATCTTGTGTAAACACGATACTTTTTCTTAATCTTTAACGTGTTGCTGTATTTCTTGTTGTTTTTTTTCGACAAACGAAATACGGTTTGTTATATTTTCAATTAAAAGTAATATCTTGTCCATTTTGTGTTTTGAATTGCTGCATTTCCTGAAATAATTTTTATGAGCGAACTTTCTTGCGATTTGAATTTCTCCTCCATTATATTTTCAATTTCTCTTTTGCTTGCCATTTGTAAAAATATTTTTTTTAAATAAAAATATTCAATGCTTTTTCTTTCAAAAACTTAAAAATACTCCATTTTTTTCTTTTAATTCTTACGCTGCAAAAACACGTCTGTTCATGAAGAAAGCATGCAGCAAAAAAACAAAGTTCTAGTTTATAGCAAAAGTGCAAAGTTCAAAAGTGCAAAATGAAGAAAGCATGCAGCAAAAATGCAGCAAAATAATTTTGCCTCTTGTTATTGGTTAAATTCTTCTTTTTTTTCTTTTCTTTTTTTTATAAAATATATATATATATATATATATATATATATATATATATATATATATATATATATATATATATATATATATATATATATATATATATAATATATATATATATATATATATATATATATATATATATTATATATAAAATTATGATTTATAAGAATTATTCACATATTTTAAGGAATATGTTGGTATAAAAGAAAAGCTTCAGGATTATGCGTATTTGCTTGCTTGCTTTTTAGTAATATAGCTTCTTTGTACTAATTCTTCTGTTTTTATATCTTTCTTAACCAATACAAAAACAAAAAGTTAAAGTAGGACTATAGGACCGATGATTTTTATTTTATTAAGTCTTTAGAAAAACGTTTTATATTATATAGTGTTACGTTTTTTAATTTTTGTTGTCTTATATTTAAGGTATAGACTAAGGGGCTTGGTGATAAGACCAGTTATGTCTTGTTCTTGCCCCTGCTATTTGTATATATATTATGGTTTACGCCTTTAATAAATTTATATGGCAAAAAAAAAAAAAAAAAAAAACATCTCGAATACTTGTCAAATCAGGATTTAAAATTAATTCAAGTAACTATATAGAGAGTATTATAAACTATTAATTAAAAATGGTAGCAAAAGACTATTTCTAAAAAATTGCTTTTATTTTTATCAAGGCTCCGCATCTAGTCACTTTTCGAAAATGGCCATTAAATTTTTAACTGACCAAAAATTCAAATTATATAAGCGCGGTACTACTAGGGATATGGTGGGGATCTGGGAACCTATTGCATGTGAAGTGAGCTCTCTACCATTACACTACTACCGCTTTTACATGGCTTTATGTGTTAAATCAATTAAAAACGAAAAGCCAAAAATGTTACAGGGGTTATTCAATAACGTAAAAGATATTTGGAGGAACATCCTTCAAGAACTTAAAAATGAAGCATTGATGTCCAGGTCTAAACATTGTAAACTTATCTATGATAACAAGGGTCATCAAATTGAACATTTGAGAGAAAAAATTAGTAATAATAAAAATATTGCTTTTTAAATATGTTTCCATTTCAATGTCACATGACTCATGGCCTAGCGTTCTTATACGGCCTGGGTGCGGATTCACAACTTTTGCGTAACTCTTGCGTAGCTGAGCAAAAGTTACGAAAAACTTAAGCAAAATATTTTTTGCGTAACTATTTGGTATTCACAACTTTTTCGCAGCATTTGCGTAAAGTTAAAGTTGCGCATGAGTTACGCAAAAACTTACCCAAAATTTAAGGCAAATACTTTATAACTATTTATAAAAAGGAAGTAGTTAGTATTACTAATTTTATTTTTATTAGGACACTCTGGGCAATGTGACCAAACAGTGAATGCTTTTTTTTTAATGATAAGGCTTAATTTTACTTACAACTTTTGTTGTTGTTGTTGTTGTTGTTGTTGTTATATTTAAAAATGTAGTAAAACCATATAGGGGCTATTCAAATAATACAGCACATTCTTAAATGGGGTGGAGGTGTTTGAAAGTGTCACCAAATATCACATGGGAGAGAGGATGGTTAGCCACTGTGTGACATGACAAAATTTTTAAAATTTAAATTCTAATCACAGCGGAATAGTAAACCTTTAGCATAAAAGTACAAGCTCAAAAATATATTTGTTAAAAAATAATGTCACGTTTCAAATAGGGCGGGGAGAGATTGTTTAAAATGTAACATATACAAAGAAGGGAGTCCAAAAACAGCAAAAAAGTGTTTCGTTGTATTTGAATTGCCCCATATAGAATATACATGCAATTACCTTTAAAAGTAAAAGCATATATAGCATAAACATTCTTTCAATCTATTTTGAGTATCTATTAGCAAAATAATCAAAATAATTAATAATTGGATTAAAAATGGAACAAATAGGAGTCGGTTGGTTTTTTAAATGAGATATCGATTATTAACAAAATGCTACACATCTATTATTTTAAATATAAATATTACAAGCACTCATTAAGAAATAATTCGGGCATATTTATTCAAATCCAGATGTGTAATATAAGTTGTATTATCCTGGGCTTATATAAGATAATTATTCGGCTTCCTGTATGATGCCATCAGTGAATACCCGTTAGTTTTATTCAACCCTAACTCTAAACTTGCAGCGAACTTTATTTGTAAACATTACTGGCTAAATAAACTAGCTAAAATATGCAGAAAACTAGCATTTGAAAGAACTTTTTTTTCTATTTTTAATATAAAAAGAAAAAGAAAAACTACATGAAATTGATATTTTGAGGCATTTTTTTGGCGCCCATACTGGTCCTCTAGTACTAAAAAAGGTCTGGGTTCACCCCTGATCAGATCATGCAACTTATCTTGCATTGCTTCAGGAAGTTAAAACAAAGTACTTTAGTTAACCATAAAATTTCACGTTCATATAAAAATGGAAGTGCTAAAGAAAGAAAGTGTTTTTTTTTAAACTTCTTGTTTTCATTCTTACTTCTCATACCCTAAGGTATAAGAAAACATCATGATAATTGTTAAATTTTCTTTTCAGTGGTCTTGTTTTATCGTATAATTGAATTGAATCAAAAACATTTTTATTTGCAATAGGGAATGACAGTTTCATCAAATAAAGAAATTGCTTCAATAAGTTCAAGAAATACATTTGATTGCATTCTAGTATATTTGAAACTATTTATAAACAAAATTTCTATTGTCAGAAATACAAGGAACATTTTGAAAACGTAAGCAAAAGTTCAACAACTTTTCCAAAACATGCTATGAAAAATACATTGCATTTTTCATAATATGTTATGGAAAATGTTTCAATTGTATTAATTAATAAAAGTTGAGTTTGAATTAAAACCTACTTGTTTTTTGTAATTTTTTTTTTCAGTGATATTTCAGATTGAGAATTTATGGTACCATACTTGCACGAATAAAACACGATTTTTATATTTGATGGATAGCATAAAGTTAATTCTGTGAATCAGGTACATGCATTATAAAAAAGTTTGACTCTGACAGAGCAAGTATTGATTAAATCATAACAATAAGTATTGTAGTAGGTTTTCAAGACACCAAATACAGTATAATCTAATAGCTACAACCAGTGTGAACAATATGCTTTCATCTCAAGAGTTGTAATACTATTTTCAACAGCAACAGATAATAATTCTACTGAATTGTGAAAAGCACTATCACTCCATTTGGACTAACTTGTGGATCAAGGAACTTTTTATGGAATTTCTGCTCTTTGCAATAACAAACTACACCAATGAGATTTCATATAGATATATATAAAAAGAAGATCTACCAAAACAATTTAAACTATAACAGAATATGTTTATTATTTGCAAATAACAATATTATTTACCAAAAAATTAGGCTTTAAAAAACAATTTTAAAGCCTATTTTTTTTAATAATTGAAATTATCCATAGATATTAATATCTCCTGATAATTAAAATAATTAAAAACAGAGCATTATTATTCAAAATAATCTTAATATTGTTATACTTTTAATACCTTTGAATAATAAAAATTATCGAAAAACATAGCATCATTATTCAAAGTAAGTTTAATATTTAGTTTATAATACTTTTTTACTTTAATAGCCTGATTACTCAGAGATAATTTTTGCATTATTGTATTTTGAAATAGTCTTGTTCTCATTTATAAATAAAAAAATATATATATATTTGAAAAACTAATGAATCGATTACATATTTTTGTGAATATTGTATCTATATGAGGAAAAATATTTTCTCTCTCACACAGAGAGAGTGAGAAAGTGAGTCTCTCTCTCTCTCTTTATGCTAGTTATGCAAGTTCAAGTATATACTTTAATAATATTATTGTATATATTTTTGTATAGTATAGTATAGATAGTATAGTATAGATACAACCATAAGTTAACATAGTATGGATACATCATGCATCATTATGATGTATCATCATTATGATGTATCATTATGATATGATGATCATATAACATTGATGTATGACAATAACTAGTTATTAAGTTAATTTATTTAATAAGTTATTGGCATACTGCAAAACTATATGATATATCCGTACTATGGTCGCTCTCCTTGTTTTAGCTAAGCTATGAGAGAGTGAACCTTCCATTATATAGATTGTGTGTATATTTTTTTAACCTTAAATTTAAGGTGAAAACAAGTTTTATAAAACAAGTGTATGCAATACATCTAAATATTTGGTAAATATACTGCTATTGTTGTTGTTGTTAAAAAAAAAAACAACTATTGTTGTATTATTTAAATAAATAACTTAACGTATAGCAGTATAAAATTAAGATAAAATTATATTTTATTGGCAATAACAAACAAAATCTGAAATCTTTTATAATAATAAAAACGCCATTTTTAAATATTGTTAGATGATTTAAAGTTACGCCAAACTTAAGTCAGAAAATAGCAGACGTAACTTTTCTTGCGTAAAGTTTGCTCAGCACTTTTTAGGAAAATGTTGTGAATACCGTTTTTTAGACTTTTTGCGTAAGTAATAACTTACGTAAAAACTTATAGTGTAGTCAACTTGAGGGTCAACCTGGACAAAATTTGTATAAAGCAGTGTTTGGAACCGTTAGAACCGCAATTTTATGTACATTTTGCAGGAAAAAGTCCACCAAATAACCTCTTAGGCAAAATTATTTACACTATTTTTTGTTGCAATAACTTTTTGTGTAATAACGTCATTTTTTCACACTCTCATTAAAAAAACACTGTCTAAATGGTTTTTCTATTTATTATTACGTCATCGAAAAATGATAAATATATAATATACAATAAGCAATATAAAAAAAATACAATACATCTCCATCAACACCGGGGAGGCCAGGGGGTGGGGCTCCCCCTTCCCTCCAAAAAAACTATTTTTTTTTTGAAAAAAAGAAATACAAGTGCAAAATGATTTTATTCAAACAAATTGAACCACTTGTCAAATATGTTTCTATCTTCTATTTCATCGACGTTGTCTCCCTGATCGTTGTTATCAAACAAAGACATTGAATTGTGACAATCTATTCCATGACACTGTATGCAAGCACTCATGCACCTAATACCATGTCGTTTACAAGGACAAGCGTTGTTGCAAGATTTTTTTGTTGTAATACTACAGTTACATCGGATAATGCTAAGAATGTGCTCTGGTGCTGCAGCCTGAAGTGAAATAAAATTTTTGAACTTATTTTACATATCGAATAACATATAACATAACATAAGTTACTCAATCAATTTTTATTTCTCTTTACTTTATCTGTCATTGTTGGGACCAAGATATTGCTTTGATTTTTCCATCCCCACTCAGTTGGTTCAAGTTCAATATTCAACCATTGCAAAATCTGTAAGTGCACTCTTAAAGAATGATATCTTATAGCATCTTCTGTTGGTGGAAGTCTTTCTGGTTGAATATCTTTAAAGGATGATGTTGTCATTTGCATATACTTATATTTTCTCATCAATGTAAGGGTTTCTTTTTCGTTGTTTCCACCTTAGGTTTGATTTCAAGAAAATATAAAAATATTTTTATTTTTAAGTGAATCTTTTTTTATCATAATTAATCTTTTAAATGCTCTACATTACCATAAGCTTTTATAGTAAATTTTATTCCAGCAGATGAAACTTGTTCTTGTGTTGCAAAAGGGTTGTTGAATACCAGACAAACCTTTTTAATTAAAATGCTGTTTTGTTCTACTAGCTTCATGGCAGCAGTTTTATCTTGCCCAAAACATGAAGATGTAGTATCACATCCGCCCCAGGCATGAAGAAATAGTAGATTGCTTCTTACATGAGTTGGCAATAGTGAGATAGTTTCTTGCACACTGATCGATTCCATGTCTTTATTGATGCCTTTACGAGCTTCATGGCGTATGAAAATATTGCTCATTGATGGCTGCCACATGTTTAAAAATGAAACAAGTATGTCTGTATCATCAGCAACAACGGTAGTATGATTTCCTTGGCTTGCATTTTCAAGACTTTTCAAAACTATAGTTTTATCAGCGTCATCTTCACATCTAGTGCAATCATGACCATGTAATATCAAAGAACTTGATAAGGAGCTAATTAAATTAGTTTTGTTGTTTTTGTTTGATAAAAAATCGGCTTGCAATTAATTTCCGTTCGATGATGTAGAGCAAGATCTGGAGATTTTACTTTTACTCGTCTTTGGTGCTTATGATCTTTCGTCGAAAGTTTGTAGCCATCAAAAACCACAGTTGTATTTTTTCCATATTTTCGATCAATATAATTGCAATACTGTTGAACTATATCACCAAATGTAGAAGGAATTTTCAAAAGGACTTTGTGTAGTAATGCTCCCCCGTCTAAAACATAGTTGGTTTTGTTTGGCTCATTTGATTGTTTAGTTGAAGAATTACTAAGAAGAACTTTACTAAGTAATGCTTCATTGGATTTCCTCATAAGACCATCTTTAAAAAGCAATGTTGGTTCAGGTGTTAACTCATACTCAAAGCAACTTGTAAAGTCTTCTGCTTGTTCAGCTAACATGATAAGTCTTTGAAAGAAAACAGTTGGGTTCACATGAATTGTTTCGTTATTAACTTTAATTCCAGGGTGTAACGTTGTAAGACTTTTAGCTTTTTCAGAAAGTTTTACAACAGCTTTGTTAACAACAACATTTTCAAGAGCCATTGGAATCTTTAATCCTATCTTTTCGGCATCACCACAGTTTATACAATCACTTTCAGCGGCACTTAATCCCGTAAAAATGCATCGCAGTCTTGGGTCTTGGCAATTAAATGGGTTATACTGACGAAGTTGTTCTATTATGACTTTGAGATCTTTTTCATCCCTAGTTTGTTGTGCATCACCATACTCTGTGTGTTGCAGACTGGTTGAATAATCATGGTTGGTGACCATTGTCATAGCTGCATGAACTGATGCACATTCATGCATAGTATTGACCCAAAGATCTCTAGTACTTGTGGCCATACCTATGCCATGTGTTAGCCCTCCTCTGCTTTTAATCGCTTTCATCATACTTTATTCTATGACTAAATCAGGCCATAAACCTGCCCAATAACGATTACTTCTTCTGATACAATGATATCCGGTCTTACTGTACTGTATATATAGTAAAGGGTGATCGCGTTTTAAGGATTACATTTTTTGAAGATATAAACGTACGCTCTTAGCATAGTTAATGTTTCCTGTTGCTGCAAAAAGATTAAGCATTAGCCTCATAGCTTCTAAATGTTCATCCCAGTTACCAGTTCTTTCTGCTCGTATAAACATTTTGATGACGCAAACATAGTAAAGATACTGAATCCAAAGTTGGGCTGTTTTTGACTGTTCTTCTAAATATATTTTTTGTTTATCGAGTTGTTTTTGTACTACTTCAGTAATTGAAGATTTGTTGACATCATCTAATTTTATAATTTGGTTAACTAATTTTTCTAAAGCAGATTGAGCATATGTTGCTTCTAAACTTTCTAGAAGAAGTGTAGTCAGGGCCGACTCAACTAAAAAGTATGCACGAAGTGCTCGTGCTACTGCTTTCCCAGAAATTATATGGCATATTGAATTCTTCGGATATATTGGTTCTAACAGTCTTTCAAATCCTGAACCTTCCATTATTGTCCCAATTGATCCAAGAAAACTCATTAAAGTATGAAAACCCCCTAAACGAACAACTATACCAACATCTTGGGAATTTGCAATTTCAAATGCCTTTATCCATAAAGGTTGGTCAAATGTTACACTTGGTGGAACACCTAAAGCCTTAGCCTGATTTTTTACAAACATCAAAGTAGAATAAGTACAGTTTTGTCTGATGGATTAATATTGATTATAGGGAGCATAAAGATGTCACTTTTTGTTGGATAATTTTTATTTTTTTGATGCTTTCGCATAAAACCATTCCATTGTGGTCTATTTTTAACTGAACGAAATGTATTTAATAAATGCCACAGAAGATCAATTCCAGTAGATAAAAGTATGGTTGAAAGTAACTGAAGTTACAAACAAGACACTTCTGGAGTATCGTACGAAAGAATTGGGATCTTATGCAGGGAGTGCATTTCTGTTATTTGAGTAATGTACTCTTTTAATTCGAATTGGTATATTTAATGGTTGCTTTAGATCTTTTGTACCAAGTGCAATAATCCCCATGCCATGCAGTGTATCTTTACCATCAATAGTGCAGATGTTATGATCAACATTGTCAGCTACCCAATGGATAAAAGATCTTTTAAGTGACGCTTCAATAGCTTTCTCTTCACTTCTAACAACTGAATGCTTGTATCGAGTTACCTCGGACGGACTAATGGAAAATCCTAGTTTAAATAGCTGATTTATTAACCATTTAGAGCCAAACATATGATCTGCTTCTACACCTAATCCAAACAGCAATGGTGGTATATATGATCTTGGCCTTACAGCTTTTATAACTGCTTGACCTATTGAGGATTGCTTTAGTTTGTCTTTTATCAAAACTCTCATAAAAAGACGAAGAAGAGGAGTTAAGCTATCGTGATAGTTTTCAATATTTAAGTTGGAAGGGTACTCTTTGGTATTAAAGTTCTGAGCATTTATTTCTACTTTTATAAGCTTTGCAGCTGTTTTAATAATTCTTTCACATTCACTTACGTTGTCTTGTGCCATTTCTTTTATGGACTTCTGAATTATGAAATTCACAGTATCTTTAAAACAAATGAGGTTTGGTTTTCCGTCGCTTTTTACAAATACAATATCATCACAATATCGAAGCTCTAACTTTCTTTTCATTTGTTTTATCGTATAAACTTTAACACCCGATGCTGTTATTTCAATCATTTTTGTATGCATATCACACGTTGTCATAGGGGCCATTGCATCTTCAAAATACATACAAAGTTTATCAAAGTTTTGTGACATTTTACTATTCTCACTACGACCAGGTTTTGAAACAGATGAATTTGATCTGAGAAAATTTAATCAGAGAAACATACAATAAATAAGTTATACTATAATTTATTATTTTATACCAAGTTCAAAATTAAAAATTTTCATTTTATCAAATTAACATACAGTCTATTCATTGAAAATAGTTGATAGCATTTAGAATAATACACAGCCTCACTGGCAACCAAATCAATGCATCTAATGCATTTATTTGGTTAAAATGTGTGAAAAGAGAAATGATGATTGGTCATCTAACTAGATGACCAATCATCATTTCTCTTTTCACACATTTTAAGAAGATTTTCTTTGCAACATATTGTTTCTACATGAATTATATTGGCACAATCTTGATGTTT
This sequence comes from Hydra vulgaris, assembly GCF_038396675.1. NCBI lineage: Eukaryota > Metazoa > Cnidaria > Hydrozoa > Anthoathecata > Hydridae > Hydra > Hydra vulgaris. The sequence continues at coordinate 39,422,656 of NC_088932.1, read as the reverse complement.
AGGATCCACAATAGCTAGTTTTCCACAAATGAAACAGTTTTTTTTCCAAAAAAATTTCCCTAAAAAAATATTATTTTTATATAACTACCGAGAATTCATTCAAAAAGTCTTTTTTACTCTTTTACCATTTGCCATGTACATTTAATTATATATAATTTTTATATATTTTTATACTTTTTAGTATATTAAGCAAATTATCATTTCATTTAAAACTTACTTCTGAGCGTAGCTTACGTTTCTTCTTTAGAGGATTTTCTGTGGTTGACAACCTTTGTTTGTTTGTATATTTCTTTCTGCAAACAGAATGAATCTTGATGCTGGTTTTTCCGTTCAAAAAGTTGGTTAGTTGGGAGTCAGTTCTAAGCTTTGAAAACTCAAATATAGTTTTTGTTCCTTTTTCTCCCACAGTAACAAGTGTAGCGTTGGTTGTTTCTTTACAGATAATACAAATATCGTCATCCATTTTTTCGTAATTTTAAATAATATAAAATGCCTATTTCTAAAGAAATATTTTGGGCATTAGTACTAATGTGTCAGTAAATGATTAATGCTCAATGTTTTTGTACAAAAAATTTAAAGTTTGACATTTTATTTTTGGCATATTTTCATATATTAGGCATTAAATAGAAAAAAAAGGCCTAAAGATATATATATCAAAAACTTGTTATATTGCTTGTTAAACTTGGTACCAGATCCCTTGTATTAAATAAATAAAAAAAATTCATTTTATATATTGCTAAGAATTAAAAAACAAATTATGCAAACTTACATTTTACTTATATAAATAAACAATAATAATCAAATTCAACATAATTAGGAATTCCATTAAATTATAATATTGTCAAAAATGTAAAATAGTGACCCTAAGTAAAATAGCCATATTTTTTTTCCCCAAATAGTTATTCGGTGGACTTTTTCCTGCTTAAAGTACATAAAATTACGCTTCTAATGATACCAAACACTGCTTTTTACAAATTTTGTCCAGGTTAACCCCATTTTCAATCTATTTTGACTACACTATTAGGAATTTCGTAAGTTTTTGTTTACGCAAGGTTTGTGAATACCACTTAGCGTAACTTTGAACTTAAGCAAAACTTACGCAAACTTTACGCAAATTTTGGACTTACGAAAGTGATGTGAACCCGCACCCTGATTTATTGCATTTTCCTTAAAAAAGTAAGAGGCCAGTTTTTTTACGGCAAATGTTTATTTTATTAAAATGGTCGAGGAATACTTGAGTTTATCATCACGTAATTACATTATGCTATTCAATATTTTTCGCTAACTGATTCCCTGTTTCAGTATATTCTTTGAAAGCCTATTTCAGTATATTTCATATGAAATACTGAAATAGGCTTTCAAATAGCTATGTATCAAAATACTGCTAAAACAAACTTACATATTGCAAAGACTGCTTACAACTTTTATGAGGAAATAAACACAAAGGTTTGGAATTTTATATGTATTAAGGATTTGAGAAAAAAATCTTTTATTAGCACTAGCTATCAGTTCTTTGTCTTTTTTTAAACTCCTTTACCTGATCTTTACTTACAGAATCTGTTGTTTCTTTTTGTAAATTATTATAAAAATATTAATGACAATTCTAGATCTATATTTAATTCCTCATTCTTGGTGATTTTCGCATGTAAAATCAACATTGCTATAATAAAGCTTAAAAATTTGTTCTGCAAAACTTTTAATTGATAAAGAAAAACTGCAATGTTTGATTGGAATAGGAGAAATAATACCTAGAATACTAAAAAAATGACAAATAAATCAGACAAGGATTGACTTGGACATATAAGTCCACCTCTGGATAATATTTTCAGATATCCGTTATTAAGAACATCTTGGTCCGTAGAAACCATCTTTTAACCACAAGATAGACATTTAAATCTTTTTTTCTATTTTTTAGCAACAAATTATCAATAAGAGATGCAGTTGAACATAATGTTGTGCAAAGAGCATGAGAAGTTTGGTTAAAGTAAAATATTCACATGTTGACCAAATTTCAATCAAATTTGTAATTTCTCTATAAAATGTGGGCTTTTTATCTCCTTTTACAGCAGCATTGCCAAGCTGATTGGATGTATTAAATACCTGCTTTGAATTAAGTATGATAAATAACCTATGAAACAATGATAAAAATTGTGCTGTATCATTTCTTTCAGGAAAATAGCTTAGGGTGGAATGCAAGAAGCGAACTTGAGTCAAGTTCGACTCGAACTTTACATTGTAACCAATAACGGCAGTGTATTTTTTGAGGGGAAAATCCATACTCTGCCGCTATTGGGTAAAATGTAAAGTTCAAGTCGAACTTGACTCAAGTTTGCTTATTGCATTCCACCCTTAGTATTGCAGCTGTAGTTGTTTCATCAAGAATTGCTAATGCAAGGTTAACATCTTGTTTATTGTTTCCGGGATGAGTGATCTCATAATTAATTTTTCTCGCTTCTTTCAAGTTTCCATTTAATAATTGGTTTTTTTCATAAACTTTATGAAATAAATCCCAAGGAATAAAACCAGTTGGAACTTCAGCTTTGTCTCTGAAGAAATCAAACGCAAAAGAAGGAAAAACAAATTTTTTTCTATTCAACAAGTTTTTTCTAACATTTTTTATTAAATAAATTATATCATATAATAGATATGCTTTTAAAACTCCATTTTAAGCTGGATGATGAATAAATAGTTTTCCATCTCCAGTATAGGATTTATGTAACTCTGAAAATGCATTAACATTGGTAGAATAATTATCTGTAACAATAGCCCTTACTTTAAAACCTGATTGGTGCAAGGAGGTAATGCACTTTTCTAAATAAACTAAAAGATGGTAAAGGTAGTTGTTCTAACAATAACTTATAAGACTGTGCTGAAGTGTGACGTAAAATTAGTGCATAACGTCGAATGGATGCAGAATATAAAGGTCTGCTTTGAAGAGACTAGTATCCAATTTCATTTAACTCTGTCAAAATTGAATTCATATCATTGGCTTTATTGCTAATATAGACAGGAAAATTTTCTAACATACTACAGTTTGTTAATTTGCAATTATGACCACTTCGAAACCATTCAGGTAAAGAAATATGATAGTCTTTGTACGACAATGAAACATAAAGATCTTTATTTACAGTTATTGACTCAAAAACAGTTGGTATGCCATTTCAAGGTGCAACTTTTTTTGTAAATAATAAATTTGTCATCAAAATGATTCACACAAATAGCTGAATATTTTGATGGAACCAAATCTTTTCTATTAACAAAGTATATCCATAGTTCTCGCGAATCAAATTCTTCAGGAAAATGAAATGTTGACTTTTTTGGACCAGCTTTAGAGTCACCAGTTTTACAGTTTGTAACAACACATTTATTAACCATTTTATTACCAAAAAGATTCAAAAAATGTAAAACAGTTATTTTTAAATATAAAGTTCACTTACATTAATTATTGGAATTATCTCCACTTAAATAACATTGCATAAAAAGGCAGTTCGACTATATACAGTAATAATAATAGACTGTCTGCGTGTCTATTTCATTATTCCACTCTCCACTGGAATATAATGAAACAGGCAATCAGTCAGAATAGACTCTTATATTAATCAGTTCAAAATACATTACATATTAAATGACTATAAAAGCATAAACCAATGCATGCAAGCAAATATTTATATAGTAATTGTTACAATGTTATAATTCAATATTTTATTCGACACCTTTGTATAATATTCACAGGTAAATATATTGTTATTGTTGTTGTTGTTAATAAAACTTTTCATACATATTTTAAAATTTAAAAATTAGTTATAAAAAACTGGCCTCTTAATTTTTTACGGAAAATGCAACAAATCAGGCCGTATGATAACAGTAGGCCATGCATGACTCTATATATATAATAATATATATGTCTTTATAAAATAAGTATATCATTTTTGCGTTCACATTTGTTTATATTTAGACGAGAAAGCACTCAAAGGTGTAAGAGCTATTGGTGTAAGCTAGATATAAGGATTATAATTAATCATTAAGTTTATTTATATCTAGAACAAGAAGAAAATAAAAAAAATACTTTTCAAAATTACAAAACTGTTTTATACTTTTTAAATATACCTGTATTTTATTATAGTCTATCAAAATAGATATTCTGCAATAAGAAAAATATATATATATATTTTAAGAGAGGCATTTTACTTTGGTTTTTAACAATTTTTAACTTAAGCATGAAACTTTTTTAACAATGATGAAAAGTATTTTATTGATTTCATACTTTTTTTAGTGATGATAATAGAGCACATAGGTAAAAATTATTTCAATTATAAATTATTATTTTCTGTTATATTATATTCACAAAATTTAATGCGCGCCTTCGGCGCGCACAAAACTTGTTTGTTTTAAAAATTATTCGAGTAAAATAATTTTAAAGTAAACCTTTCTGGGTTTTTTGCTTTGTATACAAACTCCATGTTTATACTATCCTTCAATATATAATAACTTTGCTCACGCTTTCGTTTTCATTATAAAAGATTTATTTTGTAAATAAAATAGTATTTAACATTACAAAGTATTTACAAAAAACACATTTCAATTTTTACAAAGAAAATATTGGCTACTTAGTTATCGATCATAGTAAAGGTTCTTTATGATGTATGTTACAGGTTTGCGTTTGGTTATCTGGTAAACAAATTTTTATGTCATTGATGCATCGCACTCGTGATATCACAGACAAAACGATAGTGTCTGGTTGTTCGGGCATATCGTAATCCGTGGGACTAAAACGAATCCACCTTTGTAGCTGCCGGTCGTAATTCTGCAGATGATTAGATGTTTCTCGAGCCGTTCAATGGTAAGTCTTGTTCCATTGCATAGTTCGTTTTTGACGTGAAGATTCCTTAATAACATTACAAAAATGTACTGTGTCGACATTTTCCTCACATTCAGCTTTGACGATACTTTTTAATTTTTTTCCACTCCAGGTAATAACCGTTAAGTCTCGTTGTTTATCGCTAGAAAATCAACATTTTTTGGAGTTACAATGGCTTATTCTGATAATGTATTTATCTCTTCGGGTAATATTCTTTCTCTAAAGACGTCGTTAATAAGATTGTGGCTAAGGCACTGATGTGGTAATTCTAATTTTCCCTCATTGCTTTGTTCTATTTCGCCATTGCCAATTTGCAGTAGGAATTAGCCCATCCAGATGTGTTGTAGTGCGCTCGCATGTTTTGTGGTAATGTGAAGGTTTGAAATGAAGCCATAAAGGTGATCGCTTGATTGAAACCTAAAAAATTGATTTCTTAGATGCTTTCGGAACTACAGGAGGCGCTTGTTGAAAGTTGCCACCTAGAACAAAAATCTTACCCCAAATGGTATTTCAGTTTTCTTAATGTTGCGTTACAAAGTATCTACTGCTTCTAGTCCAAGTCGAGGCATCATTGACTCCTCGTTCGGTGTCTGTAATCGTCAGACATGGCAGTCTTGAATTCTTCCCAAAACTCTGGGGCGTTATTGGTTTCGCCGAAACAAATTATGTTAGCGAATAACGGTTGCATTTCTGATGGCACTTGAAGGAAAGGTACTTTCTTGTAAACTGTGGCAACATTCATTGTCGTCATTAAGGTATCCAACTGCCCGTGCTGCATCATATATATATATATATATATATATATATATATATATATATATATATATATATATATATATATATATATATATATATATATATAAATAAATATAAATATATATAAATATATATATATATATATATATATATATTTATTTAGCTAAATAAATATATATATATATATATATATATATAATATATATATATATATATATATATATATATATATATATATATATATATATATATTTATTTAGCAAATTAAGAAAACTGATTGAGGAGAACCAATCAAACTGGGATGAATATATTGACATTATTTTATATCCATTGCGAGTCGAGAGACAAGCATCAACAAAAGTTTCACCTTTTGAAATTATGTTTGGGAGCCGATTGCTGGTTTCACATTGTCAATTTGAAGAAGTTAATACGTTTTTTATAAACATGATATACATATCATTTTTTTCAATATGGGCATACAGCCGCGGTACGGTATTCATGATTTTTGTAATTTAGAACAGTCATAATTTTGCAGCTGTGACGACGGAGGACATCCAAAGCGAAATGGAAAGGAATAAGAAACACATTCAGAACTTCACAAACTTGGTTACTAAGGTTTGAAAAATAAAACCAATTTATTCAAATTGAAAAAATTATTGTTATTATTATTACTATATTTTTTATCATTAGTTTTACTATTTTGATATTATATTAATTATTTTATTGTTGTAATTAGTAATAGTATTATTAGTGCTAAAATGATACAATAATTAATATTTTTACTCGGAATCGAAAGTTGTTATTATGTTTGACGGCTTTAAATTGATGAAATGAAAAAATAAATTAATAAAATGAATTTCAATTTAATACAGTATTTAATAAAATGAATTTCAATTTTATACAGGTTTCAAATACAGTACTACGTTTAAAAGCCTTTTGATTCACCTATTGTATAATTTTAGAACATTCAACATGCTCAAACAAAACAAAAACTATATTATGAAAAGAGCTTTTTGAATAAAGTAAAAGAACCATACACAATAATAGTTGTAGGTGATAAGGTTTTGCTGCTGGATAAAAGAGGTCGCCGGTCAAAAGGTGCTGCGTTCAATGCACGATTTAAAGGCCCTTATAATTACGCATCACCTCATGTGAAAACTTTAGACTTATGGATATGAAAGGCGTTTCTCTGCTTGGATCGCACAAAAGACTACATGCGAAAAAATTTATTGAAAGCTCTTTATTAAAAGGTATAATTTCTTAAATAATCATTTTTACCCTTTCAGTGTGACGATTTCTATTAACAGTCCATTGTATTATAATTGTAGATCAAACTGCAAAGAATGAGCCAGAAGTCTTATAAGCACAAAAAGCTTTAACAAAAATTAATGGTATTTTTGTTGATCTAATTTGTTTATAATTTGTGTTAGAACTCTAGTCAGGACCCCCGATTATAATTACTGTGCTCTTCCCAACAAAGAATTAATAATGTACTTTAACTGTCTTTCTGGTGTCTTTTTAGAAGGTTACGTCACCGAAACGGTTCAAAGTGATAAAGTAATAGCTTACCCAGTAAAAATTGAAAAGCGTACACAATTTTTGAAGGCTTCATAGCATTTTATTTTTATTGATTTAATATTTAGAGAAAACTTATAATTTTTTTCATAAATAAAAAAATTTAATAACTATTTAGAATTAGTTATTAGTTCAGGAGGGAGTGGTTTAAGTAAAAGCTGCGTGATTAAAAATAATGAAGGTATGCTCTAAAGCATTTGTATTAAGGCAATTATTAACTTTGTTTGTATATATGAGTATCCGCAACATTAAATTAATGCTAACATTTAAAAAAGTATACTTGATATATAGGTCATGGAATACTTAATAGTTTACGACATTTAAAACCCGTTAATGCTATAATGGGAATATACCAGGAGCTAGGTGGAAGCAAACTATACGATTATTCGATTCAAAATACTCTCATAAGTTGCCTCAGTGATGAGATTATTTATTTTTGAGATTAATTGCAAAAAATCAGCAGGTAATAATTCTTTCAACATTTTAAAACATTTAAATTTATAATACAAACGACATTTAAACTTATGATACAAACGACATTTAGATATAATATAAGCATCAATATAGTTACAGCGATATTTAGAACATTTGATCTTAGGGGCTGTTCAAATAACACGTTTTAACAAATTTAAATTCTTATCACAGCGGAGTTAGTAAACTTTTAGAAAAAATAAAAACTTGGAGATATATTTTGGTTGACAAAAATGTCAAATGACAAATGTCAAATGACAAATGTCAAATGACAAATGTCAAATGACAAATGTCAAATGACAAATGTCAAATGACAAATGTCAAATGACAAATGTCAAATGACAAATGTCAAATGACAAATGTCAAATGACAAATGTCAAATGACAAATGTCAAATGACAAATGTCAAATGACAAATGTCAAATGACAAATGTCAAATGACAAATGTCAAATGACAAATGTCAAATGACAAATGTCAAATGACAAATGTCAAATGACAAATGTCAAATGACAAATGTCAAATGACAAATGTCAAATGACAAATGTCAAATGACAAATGTCAAATGACAAATGTCAAATGACAAATGTCAAATGACAAATGTCAAATGACAAATGTCAAATGACAAATGTCAAATGACAAATGTCAAATGACAAATGTCAAATGACAAATGTCAAATGACAAATGTCAAATGACAAATGTCAAATGACAAATGTCAAATGACAAATGTCAAATGACAAATGTCAAATTTTTGATACTACATATATTTATTAACATAAAACAGCATTCAAATAAAATGTAATCAGTTTCTAAAAATAAATAAGTTGACAAATATCCGTTTCAGGGTGAAAAAAATATTGAAGTATTGGCGCCAGCCGGATTTCTATCACAGTAAGAGATACCGCTCAAAACAAATTTGATTTGAAAACAACATTTGGTACTGAAAAGTCATTCTTCTAATGATAAATACTAAAAAAGAAAATTATTATCACTTTAATTCTACACTAATATCTCATACATTTATATATGATACATTTATATTATATGATGTATTTGTTATATTACTATATGACATTTATATTTATTTATAGGATAAGCTTTTTAAAATTGATGCAAAAATATGCTGCATGACTGCAAATTTCCATTGGACACTGACAGTATTTTTTTAACTATTTATTTTTTAATAGTTAAAAATGATTAAAAAAAAAAATGGAATAAAAAATTCAAAAGGAAATTAGTTTTTTTATATACCTTATAATTAAACCTTTTATCTGGGATTATTAAACCAAAGGAAAAAATTATGTATCATGTTAATCCTTCTTGGTGAACTCGATACGAATGTCAAAAATGAAGAAATAAAATGAAAGTATGAATGTTTTGAATAAGTATTTACTCTGCGTTTTTTTTGAGTAATTCATATTAACTTGATTTTTCAATTTAAATATAGTAGTTACTTGAAACAAAGATATGGAGTTTTGGAAAAATTCAAAATAATAAAATTGCCACATGCATTGCAAGATGACGGCATATCGTGTGGAGTCTTTTGCATTAAGGTAAATTCATTGAAGTTGTAGTAAAGTGAAATCAAACAATTTTTTTTTTAACTTTGGTATACAAACTGTTTTACTTTTTGATACAAATAGTTAAAAAGGAATTTAAAATGTTGCAGTTTGCTGAAAACTTTATAAACGAGGAAAAGTTGATGCAGTCTTTTTCATTAAAAAAAACTAGGCAAGTACCGAAAAGAAGTTGTACAGTTTTTGTTGGATAAGAGAAGTTTGTTTATAAAATTTGAAATATTTTTAATTTAAAATTTGAGCTTCACATAAAATTTCAAATTATTCAACAATTTTTTGTTATAAGTCAAAAACATTGGAACAAAACAATGTGTAAAATCTGTGGTCAACCCGAAGGACCCAAAAAAAAACAAAAATCAAAGGATTGAAAAATGGGTTTAAGATTTTAACATTTATCAATAATGATTGATTTGTGTAAATATTTAGTAAAAAATAGTTTCATATAGTACTATTAATGCGATCAATAGATTAAATATGATATTTTCAAACCAGTTAGATGGTTCCACCAAGCTATATTTTGTGTAAAAAAAATTTGTTTACATTAAGGACGTACCGAAATTCCGGCTGAAATTTGTGTCATTTAGATCAATTCGCTTCTGGCTGGTACTAAATTTTTTTTTTACTTTTTTTTTTATGACACAGGTTGTGTAAATAAATTAAAAAATCTTGGGCTTAATACAACTTTTAGCCAAATTTGATCCAGTTATGCAGGAGCACTTGCGGTTAGCTACGAAGGGTAATGTTTCGGACCACTACTGCGGAAAAGATATACAAAAATGAATTAATAGAGCTGATAGATACAAAAGTGAAGTCAGAAATTATATCGCGCGCAAAGAAATTGAAATATTATTCTATTATAGCTAACTGTACTCAGGACATTACTCATTTAGAGCAACTTTCACTGACAATACGATTTCTTGATTTATCATCAAATGACGATAAATATCAGTAAAAGAGCACTTCATAGAATTTTTGTTTGTCAATGAGTTGACTGATGAAAGACTCACTAAATTTATTATAGATGTTTTAAATAAATACGGACTGGAATTGAAAAATTGTAGGGGTCAGGGTTATGACAACGGGGCAAACATGAAAGGAAAAAATATTGGGGTTCCAAGGAAAATTTTTTAAAATGAATCCCTTTGCTGTTTATGTACCGTGTGCCTGTCAAGCTACAATCTCATACTATGTGATGCCGCAAAGTCATCTGTAAAATCAGTCACTTTATTTGGGGTACTTCAGAGGTTGTTTACATTGTTTTCAGTTTTTGTTCATTGTTGGAAAACTCTAACCGATCACTTGGGAATATATACCATTAAAAAGCTAAGTGACACACGTTGGGAAGCAAAAATAAGCAGTGCTAAAGCAGTCTTGTTATCAAATTAGTGCCATCCATGATGCTTTAATTACTTTGGCTATTGAAAATCAAAAAACTGATGTTCAACTCTAGCTGAACAGTTAAAAGATTTCAGTTTCATAGATTCGTTGGCTGTTTGGTATGACATATTGGTCAAGCTGGAGAAACTGTCTGCGATGAGCCTATAACTTCCCAAGAAAAAAATTTAAAGTTAAATTTTTTAACTGTCTTTTTGACTCTACATTAACTTTATTCAATGAAAGATTTGATCAGTTAAGCAAGTATTCAGAATCATGGTCTTTTTTGTACAATACAAAACAAATTCCGGAAAAACCTGACCTTGTCAAACTTTGTAGTAATCTCCAATTGAAATTAACTGTGGACTCTAAGTCAGATATTGACGGTAGTATGTTGCGAGATGAACTCTTAAGTCTTTTTTGTATGATAAGAATGTGGTTACTCCTGTTTTTGTTTTAAATTTTATTAAAGATTGCAACTTACAAGAGCTATATCCAAATGTATTGATAGCATTGCGAATATTATTGACTATACCTGTTACGGTTGCTTGTGGGAAGTGGAGTTTTTCGAAGCTTAAGTTGATAAAAACCTATCTAAGATCAATAATATCTCAATCCAAGTTGAAAAACTTAGCAACTTTGTCAATTGAAAATGAAATTGCTGAAAAAATTGACTTTGATAAACTCATAAAAGAGTTTGCCGATAGAAAGGCAAGAAAAGCTAAATTTTATTAGTTTTTCTTTTTAATAAATAGTTATTTATATTACTAATTGGTTATTTAATTGGTTATTACTAATTAAATATATTTTATCCTTTGCCTTTTTTTTTGTATGGGGTTAAATTGAGCTAGGGGCACCGTAGAAATTTCGCCCAGGGCGCGGTGGTAGTGCTTAAACCGACACATATATATATACATATATATATATATATATATATATACATATATATATATATATATATATATATATATATATATATACATATATATATATATATATATATATATATATATATATATATATATATATATATTTATATATATATATATATATATAAAGAGAGAGAGAGAGAGAGAGAGAGAGAGAGAGAGAGAGAGAGAGAGAGAGAGAGAGAGAGAGAGAGAGGTACGCGAAAATAGCGATTTAAGGAACCAAATTTTGTGCTAAAGTTCTGTGACTCGCTTTTTTGACTTTTTTTTTAGGTAGCGTAAGAAAAATCTATTTTTGAGGAGTTTTTTTTTTAAAACATACCTGCACATAGTATGTATATTTTTGGAAAGAAGAAGAGTTAAGCTTGTTTTTTGCGTTACTTTTATGTCTGGTTGCCATACCTTTTTTATGATTATTTGGTTCACGAAAATTATATTGATGTTTACTTGTTAAATTATTGTCGAAGGATTTTTTATTCCTCTTTATTGATTTTTTAAATAATTTTTTACATGCATTTTCTATGCACCTCCCAAATTTCATAAAAAAATATTATGTAGCAGATAGTTAAATCAGTTAAACACTTTTGGTACCTAATTTCTGTTTTTCGAAAATAGCCGAGGTAGGGGAAAGGTGTGTGTGTGTGTGTGTGTGTGTGTGTGTGTGTGTGTGGGGGGGGGGGGTTGGAATTATTTTTCTTTTCAAATATTTATTGCATGTTCTTTCACTTAGATTTTGAGTAATTTAAAAAAGGAACAATATTGATGACATGGGTATTTAAACAGGTAGTAAGTTCAGATGTTTTTTCATAATAATCTAATTGCTTTTTACTTTTACAAGTGTATTTTTTTGTTAAACTTTTAAAAATCATTAGACCTAGATTAAACCTATTCAAGACTTTTTTTTTTAATAACACCTTATTTTTGGTATTTACACTATTACATTTTTTTGTTCATTGCAAAATTTTTTTTATTAAATTTGTTTTGTTGGATTTGTTGCCATAAAATGTTTTTTTATTAAATTACACCTTTTTTAATTTTAGCTTCATTGTCATCTGATGCAGTTGGTAAGTTGAAAAACTATTTCTTTATAAGGTCTTTATGCTCTTTTTCTTCAAAACTATACTGTAAGTTTAATCCCTTTTTTTATTTTATTTGATTACACCTTTTTTTTTCTTTTAGTTTCATAAACATCTGCCACAGTTGATAAGTTTTAAATTTTTTTTTTCAGCTCTGTATAGAGTTAATGTCAAAATTAAAGTTAATTTTTTTACCCTTAGTTTTGTCACCATCTGCTATTGTTGGTAAGTTTGAAAGCTATTTTTTTTTTTTTAAACAACAGTCTTTAGATTTGCTGGCGAAAATTATGTATTTTTTCTTCTTTACATTTTTTTTTACCTTTAGCTTTATTTACATTGAATACAGTTGGTATATTAATCTTTTATCATTAATCTATTGTATAATACTTAGTCTTTTTATTATTGTTTAAATCACTACACAAACATTTCTAATGTTTTCTTCTTGTTTAGATGAGCGCTTATTGTTTCATCAATTTTTGAGATTCTGTAAGTACATGAATAACATAATTTTTGGAGTTATTCATAATAAAATAAACACGTTGATTTGGGTTGGTATTGTTTACTTTATTGTCTTATTCATAATAAAATAAACATGTTGATTAGGATGGATCCCGGGATTCCGAAAATCCCCGGGATTTCGCACAAATTTTTTGTCCCGAAATCCCGGGATAAGTCTCCGAAATTTCCGGAAAATTTCGGGATTGTCATAAAAAATCACAAAAGTTAAGACTTAATTCGTAATTAAAAAATTTGTACGTCATAAGTTGTAAATATAGGCTTTGGAATTGTTGCTGCTTGGTTTTGTAGCTGTTTATCCTCTTTGCAATGTTTTCTTTTTATTCTCCCTTCTGTATTTTATTAAAAATACAAACTAAAATCATTATTGCTTATCTGCGATATTATACTATATATACATTTTTTATATGTTTAATCGTACTTATTTTGTACGATTAAACATATAAAAAAATGTATATATATTATAATATTAAAACTAATATATTATTAAAAATAAATAGAATTTTAGCACTTGCTAATTGGAAGATCAAACATTTTTAATAGAAGAAATACCCTTTTATTTTGAATTTTCTATTTTATTTTAATTCCAATGTTTGCGTGATTTTGATTTCATTTTCATGTCCATTCAATTTAACTACCAATGTGTGCGTGATTTACAAAAGTTTAATTAATGAAGTTATCATAATACAGAAGGTTTATTAAACTGCACAAGTTTACTTAACGTCCCTTTAAATGATTAAGTTATCCAAATACATAAGATTTATCAAATAAACTTTAGTTATCGTTATTTTAAGAAGAAATTATTTTTGAAGAGAAAGATTATATTCGAGATTCAAATGTATCAATAGATTTTATTTTTTTTATATTTTTGTCAAGAACCGAATTCCACAAGCGTGGTCCCCAGCATATAGTCAAGAAGTCAGATTTTTTGAGTGATGTTAGTGGGATGTAGTAATTACTCATTGAGTGTCTTGTTTCATATTTATGATTAATTCGAGTGAAAGTTTTATAAAAATATTTTGGAATCATATCATTTTGAAGTTTAAACATAAATAACAAGTTATGGTATATATTTAGATCGTATACGTTTAGAGCATTTATTTCCTTGAGGAATGGCTCGGCACTTTCGTTTTAAAAAATTCTCTCCCCTACTTTTATTAATCCCCCCCATTCCCCCTTTTCATTTGATCTGGACTAAAGTTCCTCCCCTCCCCCTCTCCCCTTGTTTAAGGACTCGAGAGTAAATTAAATATTTTTTTGGTTGATTTACTTCCTTCTTTACCTTTAGTTACGTCTACATCTGTCACAACTAGTAAGTTTAAAAACTAATTCTTTTTCAACAGTGTTTTAATTTGCCAAAAAAGTTCATTTATTTTGTTAGTTACATTTTTTTTTATTTTTAGCTGCATCTACATCTGCTACGGTTGGTACAGAGGCGTAGCAACAAGTAACAAGCAACCTCAAGAAAATTTAAAATAATCCCAAACATCAGATCTTCTAAATGTGCTGACGTCTTTGAAAGTAGTCATGTTTTATTTATTTTTTTTATTTAATTTTTATTTTTTTCAAAACGTAAGTAGTGGTCAAACGGTTTCTGTTCATTTAATTTTTAACAGAACACATTCTGAATTGCAATGGTTTTACACGTGACGTTATTCTGTTTGTATTTTTAGAGTGGTCAGACAAACACTGTTTTTCTAAAATTTAATTAGCTACAAATAATTCAAAAAGGAAAGAACATTGTTTTCGAAAAATGTAACAAATTTTAAAACATCAATTTTTATTTATATTTCAGCTGTATTTATTGAAATGACCGTAAAGGCATTTTTTCTGAAAGTTTAAACTTTTAAGAGAAAAAAGGTCGAACCAGAATGTTGAAATTTTGGCTTAAAGTTTGAACGTTCGAACTCGAACACGTTCAAGCTTGCATTATATGCGTAGTATGTATGTAATATACGTATTACGTATTAGCAATACAAACTCAACCTAAAATTACGGTGAAAGTTAAGAGTTTTTAATATAAATATATTAATATAAATCAATATGAAATATAAACATTTCAGCTAAACTAAAATTATCAATGCGAAAAGCAAGTGTTAATATCATACTAAAACTGAGTTATTCAATTTTGAGAGTTTACATATTCTAAAATGACAAAATTTCAACTCTTAAATCGTTGTACAGCATTATCGTCCACGTCCAAACATTAAAAGTGACTAAAAGTTTAAAGGCGGAGTTCTTAAAGTTGAACGCGTCTTCTATACGTAGTTTTATACATTGTTTAACGCAGTTACGACCATCAATGTATGATAAATGTAAACAAGTTCGACTCCGAGAATTTAGCCTTTAATTTACAACGATTTTAAAATCTACAAGTTATAATTTTATAGTATTTAAGTAGAGAAACTAATCCTAATCATCACAATATTATTTTTTCAATTCATACATGCCAAAGTACAAACTAAGTGGGGCTCAGTGTCGAAAAAAACAGAAAAACGATGAGAAAGAGGCATTAAAGTCCAAAGAATTAATGAGCAAGTTTCTATATTCAAAGAAAGCGATAGCAGATGATGCAGAAAGTGAATCAGAATCTGAAGATGACAGCATACTGAAGCAAACTGAATCAGAATCTGAAGATGAAAGCAGAGATGATGACAGTTATCAATTGTTTGCCAAAAATGAAGAAGACTAAATGGACCAAGAGCTAAAGATACGAATCCTAACAATGATGGTGACGGTAAAAATGAAGAAATGGTTGGAGATCTTCCTATTTCTGCGCTAACGTCATTTCTTGATGTTGGCTTTTTAAAATTTGACCAAGCAACAATGCAACCTATAATGTCGCAATGTTTTAGAACTGAGATTGTAGGTCGCGGATCTGATTTATTTCAAAACAAGAATGGGCCTTTTGTTGCAAACTCAGGAGGACGTTCAATGAACTCGACTTGGTTCAAATGACGACTTGCTAATGGTGGTGAAGAGGGTCGTTCGTGGTTGTTATATTAACCAGTTAACAAAGCAGCTTATTGTTTCTGTTGTTTACTATTTCCAACTTCCAGTTTAAATTCACAATCTTCTTTTGAATCAGCTGGTGGATTCACTAACTGGAGACATACAGAACGATTAAAAGATCACGAGAACAGTCCGTGTCACCGCAAATCATTTACTACATGAACATGGAAAATCATTTACTACATAAACATGGAAAGAAACTTATCATTTACTATATGAAATGAAGAATAATTTACGGAAAAGAAATAGATTCAGAACTCAAAGCCCAAATTGAATCTGAAAACCAACACAGGCGAAATATCTTAAAAAGAATTTTTTCTTGTATTAAAGTTCTTGCTTCTCAGAACATGGCTTTACGTGATCATAGAAATAAACTTAGTACTGCTGATTAAGGAGCAAATATTGCAAACTTTCTTGCCCTTTTGAAACTCCTTGCTAAGTATGACCTTCTCACTGCAGACCATCTACAGCATGCTAAAGAAAATCCAGGGTCCGTCTCTTATCTGTCTCCTGACATTCAAAATGAATTCATCAACCTACTTGCCTGTACAGTTAGAGATAAGCTCTTCACCAGTACCAAAAGAAGTAAGTATTTTGGTATCTTACTTGATACAACTCCTGATCTGGGACATCGAGAGCAGTTATGCGAAGTAATAAGATTTGTGGCCATTGAATTGGTTACCAAGAATGTTGTGATCAGAGAGTCATTTCTTGGATACATTGATATCCATGCCAAAGATGCAACAACTCTTGAAACTTCATTCATTGCCATCTTAATTATGCAAACATTGCTTGGTGCAGTACAAATAAAAATAAAATAGCTATTTAATAAACAAAAGCATGCAGTCAGAATCATTTCCAATGTGGGCCGTTATACACACTCCCAAGCATTATTTGTTAATTCAAATATAATGAATGTTCATTAATTAAATGTCTATCAAATTTTTATATTTATGTTCAAAACTAATAAAAATATATTTCCTTTAAATATTTTACCCATTATTCAAAATAAATCAGAGCAAATATCTAACCTGATTTTCAAATAACGATTATATTCAACCCAAAAGTTATTTTACGGCGACTGAATTTTCAATTTCTACTCGAGGGCCAAAATTATGGAAGAAAATATTAACTAATGAACTTAAAACAATTTCTACGCTTAATGAGTTTAAGAACAAATTGAAGCAAAAACTACTGATGAACGACGTAGCGCTCAGCTTTTTCTGAAGTTTTAATGATTGGTACTGTTAAACTTACCCAACAATTAGAGGTTTGTCATTATGGGCTCGACGATCTTAGAAAATAGTTGTGCCTCTTGTTGTTGGTAAAATTCTTTTTTTTTTTTCTTTTCTTTTTTTATAGAAAAAATATATATATATAAAATTATGGTTAATAAGAATTATTCACATATTTCAAGGAATATGCTGGTGTAAAAGAAAAGCTTCATGATTATGCGTATTTGCTTACTAGCTTTTTAGTAATATAATTTCTTTGTACTAATTCTTCTTTTTTTATATTTTTCTTAAGCAATACAAAAACAAAAATTTAAAGTAGAACTGTAGGATCGATGATTTTTATTTTATTAAGTCTTTAGAAAAACGCTTTATATTATATAGTTTTACATTTTTTAATTTGTACTGTTTTATATTTACGGTATAGACTAAGGGGCTTAGTAATAAGACCAGTTATGTCTTGTTCTTGCCCCTGCTATTTGTATTTATATTATGATTTATGACTTTAATAAATTTATATGGCAATAGAAAAAAATAATAATAAAAAAAAAACTGTTATTACTGAGAAACTTGGATCGGACAACCTATCACTAGTAGATTATAGATCCCAATGTTACGACAATGCTGCTGTGATGACAAGACATATCTCTGAACTTAAACAACGAATATGTGACCGATATCCTCAGGCATTGTTTGTGAATTATGATAACCATAGTTTGAACTTGGAAGTTCATGCTGCTAAAGTAGATCCTATAGCCATAACATTTTTTGGAACTGTTGAAAGCATTTATCTGTTTTTTTCTCGTTCGATAGTTGAGCTATTTAATTTAAAATTATACTTTTTTAGCTTTTAAGAAGTTTGGTGACAGTGATATAAGTGGCATCATGTGGAATGGATGTGAAGTCGATTCTGAAACATTTGTTGCCATTTTAAATGAACAAAATCTGGAAGTGGAAGTTGTAGCAAAAAATAATGAGCTCAGCGCTTTTGTTCAAAGTAGTAAGGGATTTTCTCCTGTTAAAGCTGTTTTTTCTACTGTAGATAGTTACTCTGATCCTGTTTCATTCGATTTTCACAACCAACAATCTATTATTCCTCAACTTCCAACTGAATCTACATTTTACCAAGACTCCAATTATGAAGAAGATGTACTTGAGGATTTAGATATGTCTTCAAAATCGCAAAATTCAAGTTTATTATCAACTGCTGCACAAGTTGCTGAACCACCAAAATCAAGTGCTGAACCACCTGCATCTCAAAAAGTAATTTTATCTTGTTCTAATTGTAGTTTTCAAACAAGTAAACAATATGTAATGATATCCCATCTTAAATTACATGGTCAGGAAGGTTCAGTTGTATGTGAAAACTGTTTTTCAAAATTTAAAAGTGTTAAAGGTTTTAAACTTCACAATATAGACTCTGCGATGGGAGCAATTGAAATACCGTTAAAATCACTTTTAAGCGGCAAGCAGAAACCAGATGGAGTGCAAAAGCAGAAGCTGTTAAAGTAATTTCTGAAGGAGTCACTGATTTGGTTAAACTTCTTGAAAGTCTTTCAGATGACATAAGTCAGACGATGGATACAAGAAATGAAGCTGGAACTTTACATCAAAATATTCAGAAACTTAATTTCATCGTTTTACTTCATTTCTAGAACAACGTTCTTGGAAAAGTAGACCACGTTCAAAAACAACTACAAGTTCCCACAATAAACTTTAAAGATGCAGCATCTGATATAGAAATGTTGAAAAATTATCTCAAAGAATTTTGTGATCTATTATTTTCTTAGTTTAAATTTAAAATAATGTAAAAATACTTAAAAAATAAGTTCTGCAAGTTTTGTGGCTTGTAAATTATTACGATATTTTATTGAAATTTTATTACGCATATTGTAACAAATTACGATATTTTTTTGAAATCTTGTTATAGGGGCTCTATGAAAAGATTGCGATAACGTACTGTCATCCTCATCTTCTTTGAGGCCCTATCTGTTTTACTTATTTTAATTATTGAAATTTTATATTACGAAGTTGTAAAATCTTATATTATATTAAAACAGAGAAAGACAAAAAAAAAAAAAAAAAAAAAAGGTAAACCAGTACAGCAAGTTTAATAGCTTGCAAATTTTTTTGATAGACGGCTTTGGCTCACCTTCCCTTTACATGACAAAATGGATACTCTGATACATCCTATAATGTGGTAAAATAGTTTTTTTATACTAATTTATATGTGTTTAAAAAAGCATTTTTAAACATTTTTTGTTAAATTCTCATTAAAATTTTTTTTAACGTTCGGGGCGGAATGGGGAGATATACGCCCCCTTCCATGAAGGCAATTTATACACTACTAATTGCTATTTTTTAAATTATTGAAATACATTTTTTATTTTTTATACTAGAATTAATTATTTTAGTAAAGATTGAATTATTTAAAATAATGAGATTTTGATAGGGTGTGTTAAACTTTACTCATAACCCAACACCTAACTTTAAGATAGACCTGCAATATTCGCTAGTGATATGGAGTAAGATAATAACAATTTGTTGTATAAAAATATTTTTAAGACATGTACCTGAAAAAATCAGCGCGGACATTTTAAAGGATATTTATTGAACTATTCTATTTCGATACTGAATGTTATTTATATTTTGAAAGTACGTATAATAATATTCTTAAATATCACTTAGGAAAGTTTGTGAAGTTTCGTATTTGAGAACGCGCACACTTTGCGTTTTACAAGCGACATCAGCTTTTGCACAGTCTTCGGCTGGATTTTCTTGGTAGCTCTAATCCATATATTTTTGAAGTCATTAATGTTTTTAGCTTTTTTTAGATTGAACCTTAGTTTTCTTTTGACAAGAGCCCAATTATATTTTTATACGACGTAGTTCTGGACAATTCGGTGGATTGCAGTGTTTTTCAACAAAATCTACTTTATGCTTTTTAAGCCAGTTTAAAGTTGTCCAAAAGTAGTGACATGAGGCTAAATTGGGCCAAAATAACGGATTACCCGTGTGTGTTTTTAAAAGCAGCAAAAGGCTTTTCTTGAGGCATTCTTTTATATATATTTTGGTGTTAATTGTTCCCGTAGTCACAAACCAAGAGCTTCTTTCACCACATTTACAAATTGTTTGCCAAACTAAAAGTTTTTTAGCGAATTTTTGAATTCCAATGCATTTACAATTGGAATTCAGTTTCTTGTGATTAATTGCTGAATAATATTGGTGTCCTGGAGGAGATTGGAAATATGCAGCACAATAAGTTTCATCGTCAATAACCAAACAAGAATTTTTGGCGCATAATTTGTTTTAGAGCAGCTTTGAACAACAAACCGCAATATTTTCTTGCTTTTCTTCACGACGAAGAACTTCTTTCTTTTTATAAGATTTATAGCCACAATTTCTGTTCAATCTTTGTACAATGGAAGCTCTTGTCTTAAACTTATTCGCTAAAGTTCGAACAGAAATCTCCAGTTTTCTGTCGAAGACATCTTTCACTTTTTTACCAAAATCTCGTCTAACAAAATATTTTTTTCTTTTACTTCATGATTTCCTTGTGATGGTACCAATGTCCTTAAATCGTTTCACAACGCTCTGTAATAATCTAAAAGCAATCTGCGACTCTTTAGAAATTGTTTTGTTTGATTCACCAGAATTTTCAACGAGAAAATGCAAAATATTTTCTCGCTTCTTATCTTGATTTGATGACGTTTCAATTCAAACTAATTGTTTGATAACAGAGTAGTTTAAATTTTAAATAACACTAATACAATGACATTTTAAAAAAATTTTAAATTGATTCACGGTTTCCGTTAACACCACATCAAAACACGCGCAGATTTTTTCTGGCACATGTCTTAATTTTATAAAAAAACACTCTATTATGATAAAAAGAGTGTGTTTTTGTGAGGTGTAGGTGGTGGATTAGCACCCCCTCTGTATCCCTCAATGCGTCTTTTACCTAAAAACTAAGTTTGAAATTATAGCCCTTTTTTACATCTATCTTTTGATACCAAGTTAAAGATATTTGAATAAGAATTGGCAAAGTTATAACAATTGATGTGAAAATAGTTTATCAATCTACTTATTATTAGGGATTGCGATTTCCCGGACTTTTTCCATTCCCGGGATAGCGGGAAATTCCCGGGAAAATCTTCATCAGAGAAAATATAAATAACTAAATACACTTTTCTATTTTTCTATTTATTTTTTGTAACT
This sequence comes from Hydra vulgaris, assembly GCF_038396675.1. Lineage (NCBI taxonomy): Eukaryota > Metazoa > Cnidaria > Hydrozoa > Anthoathecata > Hydridae > Hydra > Hydra vulgaris. The sequence continues at coordinate 39,401,065 of NC_088932.1, read as the reverse complement.
GTTTACAACTTTAAAATGACTTCTGAGAATAACCAGTGCATCGAGATGAATGTCGATCAATCTAGTTCTATAGTTGGTAAAAAAAATCCAGTAGAACTAAACACCCTTTCAGCCTCTACACTGGAAGGACGAATAGTTAAAAGCGCATTATAAAGCATATCTAAGTTATGCGATCTTTTATTAGTAGCTTCAAACAGATTGAATTTTTGACGCATAATTGATTTATTGCACTTGACATCAAAAACATTTTTTTTTTTTACAAATTTTTCTAATCTGGCAGCCATAGATTCAGATAACTGATTTATATCAATAATACTATTGTTAAGTTTTCTATCGCTATCTTTTTCTTTTGCTATATTTTCAATTATGGGAAAAAGTCGACCAGCTATTTCAATCGCTAAATTTATCATAACTGCTTTAGATGGCATGCTAAATAAGTCATCATTCATATCACTTTTTGAAGATTGTGGATTATTTAAAAATTTTAGTAAACCAACAAGATCTTTTTTTTTTCTTTGACATATTCTTTCAATTAAAGCATTTTTAAGATCTTTTGCTAGGTAGCAATCTTGAACATCAAGTTCTTTAACCATAAATTTTAATGTGTCATCAGCTGTTAATAAAGTTGCTTCCCTTCTGCAAATCATTTCAGAACCTAAGACAATAAGTTCCAGAGTTTTTGCTAAATTTTCAATTACTGTAAGTTCATCATCAGACAACATTAGGTTTTCTAAACTGAAATCCACGAGAGATTTAAAAACTGCTTTTTTAACTTTAATAAATCTTTGAATCATGGTCAACATTGAATTCCAACGAGTTTTTGAATCCAAAATTAGCACTAGCTCTTGTCCAAATTCATTTTTAGAATAACGCTTTAAAGAATCCATTTTTAAAGGAGATCTTTTAAAAGTTACAACTATTTTTCTAACTTTAACAAGAACTTTATGAAGCTCAGGAACAAGATCAGGAACTTGGTCACTAATTTCATTTTGCTGATCCTCCTCCTCATCATAATCATCGTCATCATCAAAGACATCATCTTCAATATCTTTGTCATTAGTACTTTGATTATTATTTTTACCTTTTTTTTTATATATTACATCAACAACGGCTAAATGTATTGCGTGTGCAAAACAAAGTTGATATTCAGAAGGCGAAATATATCCTAATTTTTCCATAACAGAAGCACCATCAGTTGTTATGCAAACTACATCATTTGTAAGACTTACATTAAACATGTTTAATTTTTTGATGAGTAGTTCTAGGCAATCATTTGAATTGTGCGATCCTAACATTCGCTCTAATCCAAGATTAATAAAGCCTTCATTAAAGTGAAGATTTATATTCATAAATCTTCTGCCATGTTTTGAATATTCATCCAAATCTATACTAAACTTGCATTTTTTTTCTTTTATTTCGAGTATCATTTTTTTATTTTTTTCGACTATTTCCAAATAGTATATATATATATAAGATTCATGACATCTGTTTTCGATTTAGGAAGAGTGAAGCCTTTATCACGAAGCAACTCACGAATTTGATCCGATTCAGTTATTGCATTAATAGAAAAACCATAATCGCAGCAAAACGAGCCAATCGTTCTCCCAATGAAACTTTTTTTGTCATGGAATCAATTGTTAATTGAACACAACGTTTTTTAGTTGATGGTTCTTCTTCTTTATTTAAAATAATATTATGGATTTTTTCTAAATGTCTCTTCAATCCAACAGTGGAACCACCTTTGCATAGTAATATTTTTGGACAATGTTTGCATTGTGCCTCGTCTGCTTTTTTAAGATCAAAATAACTCTAAACCTTCGAAGTTTTAAGATTTAAGGACATTTTTTTAAAAATTCCCAATGCGTTGATTTTGGTAAAAAAGTGAAAGATGTCTTAGACAGAAAACTGGAGATTTCTGTTCGAATGTAAACAATATAAATAAGCAATATTTCTTTGGTCCGGAAAACAAAAAATTCTGACTTTGGCGGGAAAGTTAAAAAATGTGTGTACAAAAATCCCGGGATCCCGAAAAAAATTTCCCGGGATACCAGGAAATTGGAATAAAATTTTTCCCGGGAATTTCCCGGGAACAAATTCCCGGGAAGAATCACTACTTATTATATGTAGTTAAATGTTTTTTAATCGTTTTATATTTTTTTATTTTTATTTTGTATATATAGACGGGTTTAAATGTTTACATTATTTTGCAATTGTTTGCAGATTTGGTTAATTAAAGGAAAAAAGTCTGACAATTCCTTTTACCCTGACTATGTACCGACCATTTTTAATTATAAATGTTTCAAAAAACGTTTTTATTCAAAAAAAAAAGAGCGTTATGAACGTGCTCAGAAAAGAAATTTACTAACAAGTAGTTCAATTCAGGAGAAATTACGAGTTTTAACTAATCTTAAACTTCCAGTAGAAACCAACATGGAACTATTGAAAAAGGTATATATTTCTATAAATATTTTTTTTCCTTTTAGTCTTGCATAACAAGTTATTATTTTATGTTTTTTTAACAGCTAGCACTGTTTTATATAAATAATGCAAATGTATGCAATGGAAGTAATAAAATATTTTTAAACAATGTTTTATATGCTGCAGTATAAAATATTTAATGAGTTTTATGAAAAATGTTGTTACAATTAAGTCTTACTATTTACTTTTTTGTTGTATTGCTTGGATTTTAAAATTGTTCGTTAGCATGCATCTAAAGTATTCATTTATCTTTAGGTACTCAGAATGATTGTAACCAACATGATAACTTACAAAAAGAACTTACAGAAAAAAATTTAAAATTGTATTAGTTGCTATATAAAGCTACAAAATTGAAGTCATACAAACCAATTTTAAAAAACAATTTAAAAGTTTTATTTTACACTGGTATTTGAGCCGAAAATTTTACCTGGGGCTATTTGAAAGAATTAAAAATCATATTAAATGCTTTACAAAAAAAATTTCCTCAGAAGACCATATATATTTTTAGTTTTGATGCCGTTACGTAGAGGGTTATTAATAAAATATCTTGCTTTCAGGTTTTCAATTAATTATGGTTTGGTATCAAAAATATTTCGATGTTGAATTGTTGTTATTGCATCTAGTAAAATTGTTAATAAATTGGCCTAACCAAATTATGATAAGAAAAGTTCTACCTCGTTGTTTTCATAATTTCCGAAGTTGTGTTTCTATTTTTGAATGTTTTGAAATATTTATACAAAGATCTCTAGTGCTATACTCTTGGGCTCAATCATGGTCAGGATACAAAAACATTAATACCATTAAATATCTAAATAACACCACCCCAAAAGGTTCTGTAAGTTTCTGTTCTTATAGTTGGGGCGTATATGTTCCAGATATGCAGATTGCATTACTGTCATGTTTTCTTAACATGCTTGCAACTGGTGATTTTCCTTTTGCAAATCGAGGTTTTTGAATTAAAAAAAAGTTGCAACAAAAGATGCCATACTAAAAGTGCTAGCATTCACTAAAGGAAATAGTAGACATTTCAAGACAGCTTGCCAATGTAAGGATTTATGTTGAGCAAGTTATTGGACGATTAAGGAAGTTTGATATTTTGAATTTTAAACTACCTTTGAGTCAAGTTGACATGATTTTTTGATGGGGATATTATGGTTTTTCTATGGAAACTTGTTCCAAATACCCATGGAAATTCCATGGGTTTTTTAACAGATTTTCCATGGGAATTTTTTGTACTGGTAGACATGGTGCATTTAACGTGCGGTAAAAAAAAATACTACAATGCTATTTTCTTTTGCCTATTCCTAAACTGCCATACTTTTATGAGTAATGTGACTATATAATAGAAGCAGTTAAGCAAAGAAGAAGATCTTAGAGAAGAATTTTTGTTAGTTTTTATTGCACTAGAGTAGTATACGAAATGATAAAGCCGCTTTAAGAAAACCTCACTAGTCGTCTACAGCTTTTTCCTGGTAAAAAGCTTTACTGCATTTCAGAGCGCAAATTCATTAACTCATTTTTGAATTTTTTTTTAAGAAAAATGAAAATTGATGGCATAAATGTTTTTCTTGCATTCATACAACATACACAGTCAAGTATCAACTACGCTCAGCACTACTGAGTGTTTCTGTTTGTTTTTGCCCGTTTTAAGACAAAGCTCATACAGCTTCATTATTATTGATAGTGTGGTGAAATAACAGTTAATGATTTTGTTATCAAAAGCATGTACTTGAGCAAATGATGTATTTTCTTGTGTTTTCAATAAGATTTTCGGGTTACCTTTTAAATATTCTTTTGACCATTTTTTACCAGACATTCTAAAATATAGATTAAAACTAAGCTTTATATTATTTTTGTCAGCTATTTCAAACACCAGTTGCCTTAGATCTTTCATTGTTGAACTAAAAATTAACTATATGTTTTTAATTTGTGTTCGATGGCATAAATTAGTATTGTTATACGGCCGCCTATGCCTTCTTTTGAACATTAAAGATTTTAGCAACTAATTGCCATCCTACTTTTTTTTATTTAAACATTTATTCTTCCCATTGGTGTCTTTTCATTTTATTAAGAACTATAAGAATTAAATAACAGAATTTTCAAACGAAAATTGTAAGCAAGTAAATATACATGTCAACCATGCTTTAAATTAATTTAAATCAATGATCCATCACGTACCGCCATAGAAAAGCCTAAGACTGTCACTTGGGAGTATAAACAAGAACATTCAAAATTTTGAATAACCTTGATTATATTCCCATGTAACAAATTTAAATAATCCAACGTAAAATTTACGTTGATTAATGTAAAATTACTCTTTTCCTACTAATATAAAAACAAAGTTGACATACTTGTTGATAGACAACAGTATGCTAACCGTACTTGTAGATTTTATAAGATGGTACATTTAGTTTTCTATAGTATATATATTTCTAGTAAAGTTAGAAAGCACTAGTTTACTTTCTGTGAATAAGTTTGTAATGGAAGATTGTAAATTTTTATTTAAGGTGTCAAAAACAAAAAGAAGATTAACATACTTTACTAACATTGGAAACGTTGCAATGTTAAGTTTATTAATAATGTTTTTGTATTAAAACAACCAGAAGTGGCACATAGATGTTGAATGAAATCACAAATAAAATAGATTTAATTTTCAATAATCAGGGCCGCCGAGAGCTTTTATGGCACCCGGGGCAGAGCAGCAATTAGGTGCTTCTATAAGCATGCATATTTTTAAATTAAAAGCTTGTACAATTATACTAGTTAATAACTGTTTTTTTATTTCTAATACTGTTAATTAACTTACATATTTTCAAGAACCACTTCTGGATTAATAACACTTATGCAGCACATTCACTAATTAAGATTAATAAACAGATTCTATGAAATATTATTGAAAACACTCTTTTCTTGCTTTTTTATATGCTAAATTCGAATTAGAATGCATATAGAGTGGAAAATAGGCTATAGACCCTTTGAGTATATTTGGTTGAGAGATCCCAAAGAATATCTTATATATATATTTACAATGTATATTTGACATGCCACAGCATGTTTATTTTAATGTTCTTTGACTAAAGATTTTAATATTTATATTGCAACGTTTTTAATGTATATTCTTCAGGTAGTATTTTCATAAAAAATATTTTATTGTAAACTTACTAAAGTCATGTGGGCTATAAATGTTATTGTTAAAGGAGCTCTATAAAAAGATTGTGGTGACACCTGTCATCCGTATCTTCTTTAAGCCCCTGTCTGTTTTTGCTTATATTTTTTGTGTAACGTACAAGTTTCATTCTAGTTTTAATATTCATTTTTATATGAACAGCGAAATATATACTAACTAACTAAAGTATTTCCACAAGTGAAAATGAAGACTCCTTTAAACTATTAAGATGGAAAATGTTTTTCATAAAGTTGTCTTCTATTTCACAAGCTTTAACTTTTACCGGTCTTTCAACCAGAAGATTAAGAATCTTAAAAAAACTGTTTTTAGTCTTAATTTTAATTGTAAATGATAAGCAATTTTGTAATGCATTATAAGGTTACTGCTTTCTTTGAGTGTAGTTAAGTCGAGTATTTTTAGTTTTTGACCGTAACTAAAATGTTTAATTATTAATAATGCAGGTTGTGGAACACGTTTGAGTAGAGAAAATTACAAATACAAAACTCTGTATGCGATTTAATGTACAGCTGGTACAGTTTTTTCTATAGCTTGAGAGCTCTGACGCGAAAATAAATTCTTGAGGCATCCAAGCATTTGATTCCCAACCCAAGCTGCTACTTCTACTTGTACTTTGAGGTTGTTAGATATTAGTATTTCAAGGTCACACTCAACGCAAGTTGGAATTGAATTGCGTTCGTTACCGTCAATGTCAACCATAGTATTACTAATTAGTTTTTGAAATGACCAACTTGCATTACTTTGCACTTCTCGATGTTGAAATTCACAAGGCAGTTGTGGGACCAATTTATAGCGCGGTCAATGTTCGCTAGTAGTTTTTCATAATCAGAGAAAAACTCAAGGTCATTGATAACTTAAATAATGTTACCATAATCGGCGTATAATTTGGTGTGGTTATAAATGCAGCCTGGTAAGTGATTGATGAAGAACACAAATAGCAGGGATGCAAAAACTGATCCTCGAGGGACGCCACTTGTCACCCTTTTTCACTCGGACTTTTATTTTCTGTTTATTACTCATTATTGTACATTACCTAGCCAACTAGAAACCCAGTTAATTAGCTGGCCTTAAATGTCAAAGGCATGAGTATTATAAAAAAAGTCGTTGTGTGACACTGTGATGAATGCTTAGGCAAAGTCATTTATTATTCATTATTCTTAATAATTAGTTATATCAATCCAAGGTAAACTGCTACCGTTAATATGTTACAGGATTAAATCAGATTTGTAAGCAATCGATGTACAAATCCATGTTGAAACTTTGATATTAGATTATGCACAGTGTTTCATAATGCAATCTGTAATAATTCTCTCTGTCACCTTGCACGGTATAAGTGAGAGACACCAGCTTGTAAATATAAATCTTGACTTTTTTTTTTTTAAAGGTAAGCGTGACATTTGATTTGCGTTGAGATTATAACACGGCGAGTCAGCGAATAAAGTTAATTAATTTAGCTTTTTTTTAAATTTTGCTATTTAAAGTTGTTAATAAATTTTTTTTGAGAATAATATTTAAAAAAATGTATGAGATTTATGAATAAAGTGATTTTTTTGGATAAGACCTAATGTCTTCTTCAATATCATCAATATCTTTGGCTATCTTGGCGCCCGGGGCACGAATATTCCTTTTTTCCCTCCCTCTCGGCGACCCTGGTAATAGTTAATAAACAGCAAAAATCCACACAAACGTTGACATAATGAAGTATGTGATAAATAAATAGCACGTAAAAAAATAGCACGTAATTTAATAAAAACAACCTCACCGATATCGATGATATTATGTTAAACTGACGTCAGTTAATTTCAAGCTTTAATATTAATATGGCCGCTGCCAGAGCAGGAAATCCATCAGTATTGCAAAAATATTTTAACACCTTTTGAGGCTGGTATTTAAACGCCTCAGGATACAGAGCATTAGGTTTATTTTTGTTATGGTTCATTTTAAATTCATTTAGTAAAATAAATCGTTTTAAATATTAGACGTATTGCATTTATGTTGATTTTTTAAACTGCATAAATTAAGTGTTGCTTGAATGTTATGCCATACCACTTAAGAAATGCTCAACTATAAGTAACAAAAAGTGTTTTTTGTAACACTTGACCATGCATCCTTCATAACAGCGAAGCATCTATAACTTATAAGCATGTTATGGAAATATGTAGATCTTGTAGTTTCTAAAGAGTTATTTGTTATGGAATGATTATGTTCTTTTCCTAAAATCTGTTTAGATAATACATTTGAGTGAGCTTTTGTTTTTTTTATCATTTATCCTTCTCTTGATTTTTTCCACTAATTTCCTAAAGTATAATTGTATACTTAAAAAAAATAAGTTATCATTTGTTTTTGAAAAATATAAAATTTCTTTTTATAAAAAATATTTTTGAGATGTTCAGAAATAAAAAAATAAAAAGTAGTTAGGCTATATTTACACTGCCTGATAAACATAAATTTCATTGCAAGCTGAACTAATCTTCATAGATGGTTATAACTAAAATTTTTAAATTTTTATATAGTTTTGTTAAATTGCGTCCATTCTATTTTAATCATGTTTTAAGCATGATTTTCTTAAAACATTTAAATACAATTTTGGTTTACTAACTTGCACAATTTTACTCAAAATTTGTTAACATAGACATGACTTAAATTTGAGTATTTATTTAGTTTGAAAAAACTGAAGTCCATATTTTTAAATAGACTCATTGCTTTCATTTCCCTGATTAAGTTTTAAAAATCTATTTTGCTCTTACATTTTTCTATTTATAGCAATTTAAATAATAAAAATTTGATTTTGAAATAAGTGCAATGAGAAGTCAATCTGTTTTATCCTTAATAATTTTTCAAAGTTGCTTTATTTTTTGTGTGGTATATGTGTTATAAATTCTAAGGATCTTATCACAAAGATTGATTATAAATTTTTTATTAAAATATTTGTATTAATAAATATATTGCTAAAAAAATATGCAAAAGAAATTTGCTTTAGAATAAATAGCAAAATAGATTAAATAGCAAAAAAAGATTTTTTTCATGATTTCTTGGCAGCATATGATAGTGCATAGATTTTTAATGCAATTTAACAATTTGTTAAAAGCATAAGGCTAAATACAAGAAGCAAGTTTATCTGCTTTTTTCAATATTACATAATTATCCCTTGGATTACTCAAATCAGCAAATAAATAAATTTTCTGAAACATTTGGAGCAAATGTTTCAAAAAACTAATTTATTTGCTGATTTGAGTGATCTTTTGAAAACCTATGATATCAGGATCATAAAAATGTAAAAATAGAAATCAAAACATATCTAAAAAAGTTATTCAACATTTTATTTTATTACTATAAACAGCAAGGAAGTAAATGACAGTATTAAAAAATCTGGCATCTCTACAGTACAAATAAGTAATTCTTTAATTCACTAATCAGAACAAAGTATACATGGTTTTTCATCTGAGTGGGGCTGTTTTGAAAGTCTAAAGGCAGTTTTACAAATGCTTGCTTTTAAAATCAAAAACACTTTTTTGAATTTGAGTTTCATATTCTGGATGTGAAATGGGACGCTTAGACTGTTGCTAATTATTCTAAAATTAGTGATGCAAGGCTTCAGTTTTTTGCTCGCTATAAATTCCTAATGAAATGTTCTTTCTCATGATGATATCCTTAATATAAAAAAATATGGCATGGACTTTTGGCGTCACACTTCATGCGGGAAGTGGCAAGAAAGAGTGCTTGAAAAGAACAATTTTTTATCGAAACCATGATCCAAAACATTCCCAAAGTATGCCTTTACAACAGCATTGAGCTTTCATAAGGCATTAATGAGGGGAAAAATGTGAAATGCTGCTTTCTCTTCTGCGAGTTGCTGAAGAAGATCAACATTTGAAAATCATTGTCTATGAATTGACCTCCATGGTAAGGCTGTTGGCTAATGTAAAGAGCAGCTGTCCACTGATCATGAGGCCAGACAGTTTTTAGAACTTTGTAAAGGGGGTTGACAACCCCAACCAAAAGATGTAGTTTCATAGGTGAAATTAAATCCAAAACAAGGAGAGTGTCATCTGCTTTAAGAATGGGTTCATAAATAAGATTTCAAATAAGGTTGAAAAACAGCTTTGAGAGAACCAAATGTTTGCATTTCTCCACATTTAGCAAGATTGGTGGAAGATGCTGTGCGCCAAGTGCATGGATGCTTGGAAGAGTGAGATTAAAGACCACATAAAATATTGGCTGCTTTTATATCACAAGACATTACCAATCCTTTGATTAAACCTTGGTCAAGGTGAAAACATGCCTGAGGTTGATGTAATTTTCTGACATTCCTTCTGAAACAACAGCAATAATTTGCTTGTTGCAACCAGTGTCTTTGTGGTTCTTTGTAGTTAAGAGTTGCTTTCGTGGTAGTGAATTAATAAGATCAGACCTTGTAACTGTTTCTACAATCCTATGAGAAAATTTTAAAAATCCTGCACCGTTTCTATTCCAAGTATTCATGATATGCTCAGAAAATAGCTTTCTTTCCAAAACAACATAGTTAAGGAATTCATTAAAGTTTTTACAGTGCAAGAATGAGTTTTAGCTTATTGTAATAGAGATAATAGCTTTTTTGAGCATTAACCATGATGGTATTTGTAGAAAAAAGAAAGATATGCAACTTTACAACAATTAGAGAGGGGCTCGAGCTTGGCAGATAAAGCAGGTCTTAGTACATTTACAATGTGCTTTTAGGCTTTGTCTGAGAGTAAGAGGGTTGTTATTCATCAATATAGGAATGCCAGCATTATTGCATTACTTGCAGTAAATAAATAAGTTTTGTTGTCTTACAAAAATTATAAGTTTTAAGTCCAGGATATAAATTTATAAGCCACTGCAAGCCTTGTTATAGAACTAGGCTGATACAGATCGGATAAAAATTGTTCTAAGCAATCAAAAAGTGAAGATTTTTTGTCTAAACAAGATTTTTTGTCAAAACAACAGGAGCAAAAATAGAACCTTGTGGTACCCTTAAAGTTATTTGAAGTAAAGAAGAGTGAAGGCCTTCAAGAAAAACTTTGATACCGCAGTTAGAAAGAAATATTTTTATAATTTCAAAACCTTTAATATATATATATATATATATATATATATATATATATATATATATATATATATATATATATATATATATACATATATATATATATACATATATATATATATATGTATATACATATATATATATATATATATATATATATATATATATATATATATATATATATATATATATATAATATATATATTAAAGGTTTTCAGATTATATATATATATATATATATATATATATATATATATATATATATATATATATATATATATATATATATATATATATATATATATATATATATATATATATATATATATATATATACATATATATATATTATAAGTAAAACTACACTTTTCACAATTATAAGTTTCATGCTAAATGCAATCATCAGGTAAAAAATCTAGTTTTTTCTCGAGGAAAAATAATTCTGTACAAGAAATTTTTGTTTGTATATGTGAGTTTTATTATAGATGTGGAGTCACATCTACTCCATGCATGAAAAAAAAGCAAATGATCCTTGACGTCCTCAACTTCTAATGGACTTTTTTCAATACTCCAGCATTTCTTGTTGTGTTCCTGAAGAATGAAAACATAGCATAACTTCTAATTCCAGTGCTAAAAAAGTATTACAGCCACATCTTTGTCTTCAGCCACAACTGTTATTGGAAAATCTTTTGCAACCTTAAGAGCCGTAAAAACAATTTTTGTGTCAGCATCCCCTTCATATACATGAACCGTATGGCCATCCTTGGTGAGGTGTGCTGCTCAGAAAAATATCAATTGCTCCTTATTATGTGCGTTACCTTAAAAATATTTTTTGGAGTATGAAACATTGTTATCTTCTTTGATGAAAATCCGCTAGCTGTTGTTCTTCTAATGTGTTCATTAGACGTAATTCTAGTCGTGGACTTATATCCATCAAGTACAATGAAGCATTTTCCATAGTTGTTTTGATCATAGGTTGCATATCCATACAATATGTTGCTAAACTTTGTTCCTTTAACCCAGTGCACACAATGCAATCAAGCACCTCCATCAAAAACATAGATGCAATATACCAATTTTTCTATTGAGCAATTCCTTTCCTCTGTTAGAAGTTAAGCTGCAATTGCAGCTTAACTTCTAACAGAGAATCTTCAAGATCACGGTCCTTTGTTAACCCATCGCTAGTTTTAAGGGACCGCATAAGCGTTTGTTCAATCACAAGATCTAACCATAATCCACCCCAACGTCTACTTGATCTTCGAACTGCGTGTTCGCCTTCTATAAATCTATCATAAAGCCAAGGGTTAGCCTCTGAAAGAATTAAAATTTCTTAAAAATATATTCTAGCACTTCTGGCATAATTTACATGACCTGTTGCTGCAAACAAATTCAGCATTTTATTCACGCTTGCAGATGTAAATACCAGTTTGAAGTCTGCACAAATGAATTCTTTCACGACGTCAATATATTCCATATATTGAAACCTTAACACGGCTGTACGAGACTAACTTTCTTTTTCTCAATGAAATTAGATAATGCACTGTTAGTTTGTTTATAAATATCACTATTTTCCAACTCAATTAATTTTTCCTTGTTCATATCGCGTCCATTCATTGAACATTGATAGGCAGGTATAAAACCACCAAGATCAATTCTACTTTCTTCTATTAAAAAATCCATCAAATAATGCGTTAAAACACTTTGAATTAAGATGTGAGCTCTAAGAGATCTAGCGACTGGCTTTCCTGAAAACATATGTTTAACAGTATGCTCTGCATACACTTCTTCAGACACTTCCTTAAGTCCAGATTCAGACATTAGCTTACCAATGCTCCCAAGAAAACTCATGAGTGTGCGAAATTCACCAAGTCTGCACACAATGTTCAAATTTTTATTTTTCACAATTCCAATAGCTTTCAACCACAGTGGTTGATCAAATGTAATACATGGTGTAGATATGCCAAATTTTTTTGGCTTGAGATATCACAAATTGAAGAATTGAATAAATACATGACTCTTCCAAAGGATTTAAGTCAATAACGGGAAGAAAATTGATAGTCGCTTTTGGAAAGTTTTCACTGCATGTAGTTACAGCATGTTGCATGAATCCTGACCAATTAGGACGTGGAGATTTTTTTAAAGTTAAAAACCATGCAGCTTGTCACAATAGATCAAGATTCATATCAGGTGAATGAAACAATGGCATTGCTAAATCTCTGACAGCCTTAAATTTTAACTTTGATAACCCTTGTCGACTTGACCCGCGATAAGGCAGTTTATTTATTTCATTTTTAAAGCAAAAAGATTTGTATGGTTCAAGCGCTTAACAGCAACGGATATTTGAACAGAGTATGGAGTAATTGCAATTATACCCATTACGCGAAAAGTGCTTTTTCCAGTTAGAGTGCATATGTTATAGTCAACATTATCGGCAGCCCGTTGTGTAAATTTATGTTTTTGCATTTCGGTTGCATCTTCTTTTTCCGCAGCGGTCAATTCTTTAAATAACCTCACTTCATTAGAAGAAACACAAAACCCAAGTCTAGAAAGGTGATTAACAAGCCATATCGTTGCAAATTATTTCTCAATGTTCTCTCCAATCGCAAAAGAAATTGATGCAATCATCGATTTTGGTCAAGAGCATTGAGCAATACACTGACGAATCCTCACTTGCTTCAGTTCTAATTAAATCAAGCACTTTAAAATGTTGAGAAAGCTTTCTGGAACCCAGTTTTTGGCATAACTCAAATTGTCCATTTGATTAACTATAGGATAGTTAGATTTATCACAGGAAAGTTCTCTGATGCTGTTCTTTATGATTTTTGCTGCGGCTGCGATAATGTCATTGGATGTTTATTCATCTTTTTTCTTAAAATTTTCCATAATGAACCGTGATTTTGTATGAAAGTATGATTTTGTCGATCTGGTGCTTCTTCAAAAATTATATGATTACCGTAATATTCTACAAGCTTATTATTCAAACGTTTTATGGAGTAACACGGAGAGTCTTTAGTAAGTTCTAACATTTTATTGCGCATCTCGTTTAATGTGCAAAGGTCACAATCGGCTTTTTTTTTCTAGCCAATCACAAACCTTGTAAAAATTAAGAAGCATCAAATCATCTGTCGGGCGACCTTTTTATTTTCAGCCAGTAAATTAAATCTGAATTTGTTCATACAAAGAATGTGATATATTGCTTCTTCTGCAACAAGATCATTACAACTTGATAAACGACCTAAAACTTCTCTTCCCCATTCATCAGCTCTACTTTTATATTGGTAAAGAAGCTTATTTTGAAGTGGTAACGTTCTCACTTGAGTAACAGTACTGTTTCTACCTTCAGCTGAGTTGGTACAAAGAAAGCAGCTGAATTTCCACTTGAAACGTACATCTATATATGAAGATGATCGTAGTTTCTTAATTGAGACAACTTCTATATTTGTATTCTTTGTATCAACAAATCTTCTTCTGCAATTATGATGCTCAAGAAGAGTTCCGATTGGGTTTTCTTATAACTTTTGATCAAAATATCTAAAAAGTAATTCCATACAATTTTAATGTAAACTTGCCATATAGTTTAAATCATTAGCATTTGATTCTATTTTATCCTATGTATTTAAATATACCTATTCAAATCATATAATCCTTTTTCATTGCACATTCTCTTTAGAGTTTGGAGTCCTTTTTTTTTTACTGAAACTGGTAGAGACTTTTCAAAGCTACCGTTACACAACGAACAAGTTTCATTTATCTCTATATAAACTTTGCATTTATATTTATATTTGTACCAAGTTAAATTTGTACGAAATTTAATTTAGTCTTATACCTATATATAATACTAATGTATATAAATCTTATATACATGAATATAATATAATAGTAATAATATATTATTATATATATACTTGTTTTAAAATAAAAATTTTCATTGCAATTTCATTTTTTCAACACAATTTATTTGAAAAGTTTCTCTCAAGAACCAAAAGCTATTCATTCAAATTTATCATTCAAATAAATTTTATTACAGTTTGAAAATATTTTACTCAGCATTAAACTATATTGTATATAAATTATATTGTATATAAATTGTATTGGATATAAATTGTATTGGATATAAATTGTATTGGATATAAATTGTATTGGGTATAAATTGTATTGGATATAAATTGTATTGGATATAATATAAAATTATATTGAATATAAATATTTTTTCAAAATCGATAACGTCATAATTTCCACTTTAAACGGCTATAACTCACGAACCGAACATTTTTTAAACTTTGCGTAAGCAAACTTTTTACTCAAAATTTAATTATCTTTCAAATGATATTTAAAACTTATAATTTTGGCAGTACAAAAAATTTAGTAATTTTGCCCAAATTTTTGATTGAAAAATAGGCCTTAAATGGCATTTCATGGTCTCAGAAGCACGGGGCTTTTTTATGGTCGTTGCTGACACGCTAACTAACCTACGTGCAAAATCCTAACTTTATAAGATTTTTTTCTGGGTTTGGGGGTTTTTTCAGCTAATTCCACCATACTACTTACAAAACATTTTAAGAAAATCTCTTTTAATCATATGCAAAAGGCGGTTAGTCACAAAAATAAATATTTTGAATTAATTCCGTTTCCACAACCAAATTAACAAAGCAAAAAAAAAAAGATTACAAAAACATTGAAATCTATTATCAATTTAAATATTAAACTATTTAAAAGTTTTTTTTCCTAAATAGAAAAAAAATATATCAATATCTGTTGATGCACAACTATGAGTAGCTCAGTTTTTACTCATTTTCTTAAATTCAGTTCAATTTGGGCTTGACGCGTTTTCCAGATGATCTCCTCATATGTTGATGAAACAATTATTATCATAATAATAGTTATAATAAATATAATCAAGTTATAATATACTATAATATTTAGTATATGTATTATATTATAATTGTTATAATAAATATAAACAAAACGTCTTTTGATGTATTGATGCTCTGTCCATTTAAACAGCGCTAGTTTGTTTATAAAACTTTTTGGTTTGGTCCGACTGTTTTTTACCAACTTTTTTTTTGAATTTATTTCATTTTTTAGGATTCATTTCTGCAATACATCTACATAAAAATCAGATCAGAATAATAAATCATTGTTTGCAGTGAAAAAAAGAAAAGAAAGTAATGTTGAAAATATCAAAAAGCTGTATGTAAAGCGAGCATGTTGAGCGTACAATTGCAGATCAGGATGCAGTGATTGAGAAGAAAGTGTAGGGTAGAAGTAGATAAAGTTAGTATAATTGCAGGTAATTTGAAAAAACTATGGATTTTTATAGATTTTCTATAAAAAGTATGAAGTTATATCATCATAAATGACCCTGACCGATGTACTTTCGTGTTTTGGCAAAAGAGGAGTATTTTTGTGGAGCAAACCATGATTTCAGCTGGCAGCTTTTCTAAGGAACTTTGAAAACATCTATCCAATTGTCAAGCATAGGACCGGCAGATTCAGATGTAGGTA
This sequence comes from Hydra vulgaris, assembly GCF_038396675.1. Taxonomy (NCBI): domain Eukaryota; kingdom Metazoa; phylum Cnidaria; class Hydrozoa; order Anthoathecata; family Hydridae; genus Hydra; species Hydra vulgaris. Next base: position 39,384,833 of record NC_088932.1, on the reverse strand, counting down.
CATTTGAAATTCAAGGTTGGGTTGAAACCGGAACCAAAGGATGAACTTGAGGAAAGCTTTCAATAGTAGTATTTCATTTTAAAAGTTACAATCAAAATCAATCAACCTAATATGAACATCCATTTGTTTTTTTTAAAAGGCGAAGATATTTTAAAAGATGAGAAGATAAGTTGACAAAAGAAATAAAGACACCCTTGTAAAATTCTTGCATCCTCATTTATCTGGCACTTTATTACACTAGCCAAGTAGAGATGATTGTTGTTGGGTTCCTGAGCCCCATATTTTAAATAGGATAAAAAAAACATTATCTTTAAGAACAGGGTACATAAACCAGATAGACACTGATGATTTTCCCAAAATCCACTTTTTAAGTTAACTCAATTAACTTTTTACAATACAATAAATAAATCTGACATCATGGGCTAAGTCATGAGATATAAAACACAAAGATGTTGATTGACTTTTAGTAGCAACCTCATTATTTTTGTTATAAACAACCTTATTATTTTTGTTATAATCAACCAAAACAATAATTTCATTTATGGGTATATATATATATATATATATATATATATATATATATATATATATATATATATATATATATATATATATATATATATATGTATATATGTGTATATATATATACATATATGCATATATATATATACATATACACTAATATACATATATATTTATCCTATAATAATTATATAAATATATATATATATATATATATATATATATATACATATATATATATATATATATATATATATATATATATATATATATATATATATATATAATATATATATATATATATATATATATATATATATATATATGTATTATATATATATTAATCCTCTAATACAGGGTGCAAAGAAAGTTTTGTCCCACTTTTTAAGGTAATCAACTGATAGTAAAATTTTTTGCAAGAAAGATTAAAATTTAACAATATTTTTATTTAAGTTCAAAGAATCAAAAAATTATAATAAATGTTCAAAGTTTCCACCATCAGCGTCGATGCATTTCTTCAAACGCTTTCGGAAGCTCTTGATGATGGTCTTAAGCTCTTGGACAGTAATTTCATACCAAGCTTTCTTCAGAACCGACTTAAAGGCATCCACAGTAGTGTATTTTTTGCCTGAGATCTTCTGTTCCAAGATCAACCAGATTGAGAAGTCGAGGGGTTGAAGTCTGGTGAATTACTTGGCCAAACATCTTTGACCCACAATCCTGGAAAGAGTTGATTAGAGAAAGCAATTGTAGACGCGGCTACATGGGCCGGGGCCCAGTTCTGTTTTAGCTTAAATCCAGCCTGACCAAAGTGATTTGAGTCTCACATTTCCACCACATCTCTCACAATGCTTTGTTGATAAATTTGGGCAATAACTTCCAAATTTGATCAATGAATACCAGCGGGGTCTTTCCGGTAGCACATACGCCTGCCCATGCCATCACTGACTTCAGGAAATGTCTTTTGACCATCAATTTAGCCGCAAAAGTGTTCTTTAAACCACGCTTGAGAAGTTGACGTAGGTTCTGGGAGTTGCGAATAGATTGAATCGTAAAAATCTTCTCGTCCGTGAATAACAGTTGCTTCAATCGACCACCAGCAGTCAGACGCAACATCTTCTTGGCACTTAGCTTTTTGTTTACTTTCGCTGGATCACTCAAGAAGTGGGCCCGATTGATTCAATAGCTACGCAACCCAAGCCTTTTTTGGACAATTGTTTGCACATTTTTTTCATTATTTCCCAAGTCTCCGGCCATGTTTCCCATCGAGCGCAAAGGATTTTGGCGGATCTTGCAACGAACCTTGTTGATGTTGACTGGAGCGACTGCAGTTGGGGGGCGGCCAATCCGAGGGTGGTCCATCTCATTTCCTAACTCTTTGTATCGTTTTATGGCCCTGTCAGCCATTCGCTTCGGATAACCCGTCATAGAAACAATTTGCGAGCTGATTTTTCCAGCTTTCATCTATTCAATTATTGTGATCCGTCTCTTTCTCGCGTCCATTTTCCGAAAAATAGCAAATTTTATTTTTGAAATACATAGTAAATAGCAATTAAAATTGTGAGATAAAGTTAAAACTGTTAGAAATTTTGTAAATAGCAATTAAAACCAGTAAGATAAAGTAAAAACTAATAAAATTCATTGAGAAATACACGCGTTCAATGATTTTTCAGAAGTGGGACAGAATTTTCTCCGCACCCTGTATATATATGTATATATATATATATATATATATATATATATATATATATATATATATATATATATATATATATATATATATATATATATATATATATATATATATATATATATATTAGGATTATTCAAAAAACAACTTTTTTAAAAATAGTCAGCTGCACTTATCTAATTGTATTCTATATAATACAAAAACACTAGATTTAAATTTTTTTTTCAAAATATTAGGTCCCTAATATTTTGAAAAAAAAAGTTTTTCTAAAGTATGTCAACCTGGTACTCAAATGTAGCGAAATTATATAAAAACTTAAAAAATAATATTTAATTCACATAAAAATAATTTTTTCAGGTATAATATGAAAATAAAAAAAGTCAATATTTTTAAGTTTTTTTCAAAATAATTTTTTAAAGCATGTTTTTTTATGTATATTGGTTATTATTTTTGAAGTTTTTATACAATTTCGCTTCTTTTGAGTACCTGGCTGACAAACTTTAGAAAAACTTTTTTTTCAAAACATAAGGTACTTGTCAAATTTTTAAGGGTCTTGAGGCACCTCTAAAAATATTTGTTATTCAAAAAAATTTTAAACCTAGTGTTTTTGTATTATATAGAACACATTTAGTTAAGTGCAGCAGACTATTTTAAATAAAGTCGTTTTTTGAACCACCCTAATATATATATATATATATATATATATATATATATATATATATATATATATATATATATATATATATATATATATATATATATATACATATATATTTATATACATATATATATATATACATATATATATATATATATATATATATATATATATATATATATATATATATATATATATATATATATATATACATATATATATATATACATATATATACATATATATATATATATATATATATATATATATATATATATACATATATATATATATATATACATATATATATATACATATATATATATACATATATATACATATATATATATATATATATATATATATATATATATATATATATATATATATATATATATATATATATATATATATATATATATATATATATATATATATATATATATATTTATATATATTTATAAATGGGCAACTTCATTTTTAACTTACGCTGCACGCGCAACAACTTTATCAAATATTTGCATATTTAAACTGTAAATTAAATTTTTAGCTGATTTATATGAAAGCTGTCAGTCTAAAGAATAAAACAAGCTAAAAAGTTATGAGTCTGGCCAAAAGAGGGCGAATTTATTGCCGAAAATGCCACTTAACTTACGTTACACAGAAAACAAGGTAAAAAAAGTGTTGCAACTTTTAGGTCGAATATTTGCAAACCATTAATGCGGATCGTGTTAGAAATTTTTACAAGATGTTGATGAATTCAATTCTAATTACAATAATAAAAAATTTTTTTTCAGAGGTGACCGGCTAAGAAAGATATACTTGTTTTCTTGATACTAGGTTTTTAACTTATGTTACATCACTTACGTTACCTTGTGATTATTTTCGTGGAATTTTTATATCTATTATTTCGCGATAGATTTTTTAGAGTTGCGTAACAAAAGAGCGGCAGTTGTATTAAAACTCATTCATTCAAAGTAATTAACAAAAGTTATTTTCAATAACTGAAACTAATTTTCAATAACTGACTCTACTGACAGATTTTTTTGTTGATATTAATCAAGTTTTTAAATTATTAACGCTAATTTTCCGAAGCGCAAGAGCAACTTAAAAAATTACATTTGGTATGACAACTTATTTTTATTGAGTTATTCAAATAAGAAAATGTTACAGTTATTTGAAAATTTTACTTACGCTTATAATTTTTTTGTGCCGGCCTAAATTTTTTAAAATGCCGCTAACTATTTACTCTCTCCTGCTGATTAAACGGGAGGGGGGTGGGGGTCTTAATAAACGGGAGGGTCGGAAATTTTTCTAAACTCTAACAAACTTTAATAATAACGTTTAATAAAACGGGAGGGTCAAAGTTTTAAAAAGCTTAAAACATTTTTATTGGTTGGTTGTTCATATTTTCATCTAATATTGAGAGAAATTTTTTCTCAAAGTAAAAAAATAAGAAAATATTTTATATTGCTTCAAAATTATTAAACGGCGGGGAGGGGGTCCTAATAAACTCCGAGGATTCGAAAAAAAATTAAAAAATTAATAAACGACCCCTCTTGTTTATTAGGCTGGCGAGAGTACATTCAAATCTTTTAAAAAGATTTTGACGCTAAAACTGCTCGAACAATTTTGAAAACACTAAAGTGGATAGAATCAAAATATTTCATTTCATTTAGTTTCAAGAACGTGAAAAAAGGTTTGTTTGCTGTTGGTTGTTTTGTGTTTTTTTTTTTTTTTTTTTTTGGGGGGGGGGGGGTGGTGAAATATGCGACATACTTTTAATGACAGAGGGGTGCATGTATATCTGATCGTTTGTGACAGGAGGCAGGGGTTAAAATTGACAAATATTGGGTGAGATACTTTATGGACGCCCCCTTAATTCCATTTACAAACCATTTATCTTAGGAAAACAAAAATATAAAGTGAATAAGAATATAATTTAAAATAAAAATGGTTACATCCTTTTATTTGTTTTAAATACTAAATACGTCACGGTGAAGTTTTTTCCGCTATGATTTGACTCTTACCGACTTAAAAGTAGTGGGATTTAGAGATATCTTTCACTTTTTTGGCTTGCTGGATAGTTTGAGTGCACAGTTGCGCGCTGACTTTTCTTCCTCTGACAAATATAGAACTTTGACATTTATGTCTTGAATAGCATTCACAAAATCATTAGCTGATTGGATTTCAATTTTTCCAGACTTTACTCTGTTGGTTGCCGAACGCTTTACAGTAGCCCCAACGCCATCGACAACTCCTTTGCCGTGCATTGCTGCAAAAAAATGCCAAAATATTATTCTGTTAAATTTCTTTTCAAAGTGCATTATTGCGCTCATCACGACTTTATTTTTAAATTGCAATGTAGCATTATCGCTAAAAATGTGAATTTCTTGGGTATTAAATGAAATAAACTCCAATAACTTATCCAAATTTGCAATTAAGGAGGTCTTTGTGTGATCCAGAAAGTCAGATGCAATGGTGAAAGTTTTAAGATTTTTTTGCCAGATAGCTGCAGTTAAAAGAGAAATTTGATTTTGGCCATAGTGTGCTGCTTGAGGCTCATTCTGACTAAACACTTAAAATTTTCTGCATAGTCAACCTGAATAGTAGCAAAATTCAATGATGGATTTATGGATTTAGTAATGCTTAGTTTAAAACATTTAGATTGGTTACCCTTGATATTGGCAAGAGTTGTGAATTTTTCTATCATACTCATAATGTGAGCAATCAATTCTTTACCGCTTCCAAACTTTTTAATTTTTTCGATTACAGCGTAACGCTTTTCATTTGGTTTCTGCCATTGGTACCAACTTGTTTCAAAGTTAAAGGGTTTAGTGGTGGCCAAGAATTACTGGAAAAACTTTAGATCTTTGCATTTGTTGTAGAAACAATCATTTAATGAGTCCTTACAAAGAAAAGTTTGAGACATATCTTTCCCAATTTTAATGTTAGACAACAGTAAACGATCAACTTTCACCAAGGAATCCAAAGCAAATCGCATATTTTCGTGGTAAGTACAAACGCATACATTATGAGGCAAATTTGCGATAGATCGAACGTTTACTGGTCGTAGTTCACAAAATCTGCTTAATCCAATCTTGATATCTAAGTGATCATGTTTAAAAAGCTGGTACGCTTCTTTCATGGTTAAAAGAAGGTGACGAACTTGGATCTTAATCTTCTTTCCATTTTCAATTACTGATACAAAGTCCCTAACATTTGGAGACAGTCGACTAATGTCATCTTTGCAGTAGAACCTTTTTACTTTTATTTCTACTTCAGTTGAAGCTGGATTATTCACGCTATTTAATGGAAGAGTAGTTTCTTTATTGAATGATCCATTCAGCAATGTGGCTAGGACTTCGTAACGTTGTGCGGGATCTTTGAGCAATGATTTTTGGACTTTCTTGAGCAATTTCCCTTTTGTTTAAACACTCAAAATGGTAGAAAAATTAACTGTTTTTGCAGAATCTTTCTTTTTGATTCGATACTTTCCGACTCTTTCCTTTATTTTTTCTCTTTCTTTCATTTTTTTTCCGGATCTTGTTTTATTCGTTGACGATGAGCTTTTTGGTGATCAGCATTCATATATTTTTTCCGTTCGGAATCACGCTGGCGATAAGCAGCTTGATAAGTTTTAACTCTCTGTTCAGAACTTTTAGCCATTTTAAAATGCAAAGCAAATTTTGCTAAGTTTTGCTTGAATAACTTTTAATTAATCAAAACTTATTGACGTATAAAGAATAAAAAAAAACCTTAAGGGAATTGCAATGTAAAATAGTTTTCGTCTTTATAAACAACCGTAACTTTAAAATTTTTTGTTTTTTTCAAACCCCTTGCGAGTTGCGATGAAAAACGTTTTTTTCATGTTAAAAAACTTTACGAAAAACTTTTGTAAATAAGTGTAGTTTTAACTTACGTTACACAAGTTAAAAATTAAAATGTACCTTAACTAAGCATCGTTATTCAAAAATCTTAATGTATAAATATAAGATCTAATATTCTTTCACATATAATATTACAAAATTTAAGTTTTCAAATTAAATTTTAGAAAAAACAAAACTTGATCATGTTTTTGTTAACTTACGTTACATGAAAATTGCAAAAGTTATTTTTTTTTTTTTTTGAAATATATTTATTTTTTAATGAAAAAAATCTGACCAACAAGAAAATAAACATCTTAGCTCCATTATCACTTTAAAATATTTCGGAATATACAAAAAAAAACATTTTACAGTGGTACTTTTTTAACATGCATCAAAAAAAAAACCGTAACTTTCGGAACCATAAAAATGACTTAAATACATATATTCTAGAACTAAAGGTATATTTTAAATAAACTTTCATGTGTCTACATCAATATTCATTTGTTAAAAACTGACAAAAAAGAGTTTAAAATTTGACTACTTTTTCAATTTGGTGCCGTGGAATTGCCCATAATATATATATATATATATATATATATATATATATATATATATATATATATATATATATATATATATATATATATATATATATATATATATATATATATATATATATATATATATATATATATATATATATATATATATATATATATATATATATTTATATATATGTATATTTATATACATGTATGAATATATATATATATATTCATATATATATATATATATATATTCATATATATATATGTATGAATATATATATATATTCATATATATATATATATATATATATATATATATATATATATATATATATATATATATATATATATATATATACATATATATATATATATATATATATATATATATATATATATATATATATATATATATATATATATATATATATATATATATATATATATATAATATATGTATTAATTTTTTTCATGATTATTGATTATTTCAAAAAATAATTTCACAAAAAAAATATTTCAGCGCAAATACGCAATACGCAAAAAAAAAAAATTATTTTACGTAAATTTTTGCGAATTATTTTTTTTATTGTAAACAACACATTTGAAAAAACCAGGATACACAACAATTCAAAATAAAAAATTTGGAACATTATGATCACATTCGGAAAAATTTTTTTACAAAGTATTGAGGTTTATCTTGCGCTTAAAGCCAAATAATTTTAGAACAATTTGGGCATTTTTCGGGGTATTTTGCTGCTTGAGTACAAGGTAAACGTCACTATTTTTGGAATTTTTTTTTGTAATCGCATTTTTTTCATATTTACCACAAACTTGGCTTCTTGTGTATTCGCGTTTTAAAAATTTTATTTTTTTGAACACCTTTAAAGATTATTTCAAAAGCTTTAAAAGTATAGGAGGCAAAAGACTGTAATTAAACGGATTTTCTCTGTAACATAACAACGGCAAAAGTCTGATAAATACTACGAAGTTTTTTACAATATATGCTAAATAAGAGTCACAAAATAAATTTAACTTTCTGAAACCAATATATATAATATATATATAAATATAAATTGAAGAAAATTTTTGATTATTGCGTTGTTTCTACTTTCATATAAATTAATTTTATTATTTCTCAATTAAATTTCTTTTTAGTTGATAATATCATTTAAAAGAAAAATTCGAATGATAAAATGCTTCTAATATTTTTATTTATAATATTAAAAAAATCCGCTATATCATTTGTATATATTGTACCTTGTTTTTGTTTTATTATGTTTGCATTTGTTGAAATGAATTAGGAAGTATTAATAAAGGAAGAAGAGTGCGTAATACCTTTTAAAATATCAAGTGAAATTGAGCTAGTTTTAGAGATTGATCTCATTTTGGTGTTATTAGTTTATAGTTTAGGATGCTTAGTTTAGGCTTAGAAAAACCCTTTTGACTCTCGATGGAAGAAGAATTAAAAATAACTAACTCAGCACTTAAAAATGTTCTATTTAATCTGTTTTTATTTTTGCCAATTCTTACTCATCAGTATGAAAAGACTTTTGTGAATTATTATATCACTTTTGTAAATCAATTATAATATATTAATTTTGTGAATTAATATGTACTTTTGTAAACCCGAGCAACGCTCAAATACGAACGTTGCTTGGGTTAATTGTTTGAGTTACTATAACAACTGCGCATCAGTAACTTTTAACCTTTGTTAAAAATCAAAAAAGTGCATGGTTCAGCTATCTTCACATCTTTTTTTTTTAATTACTCTCCCCTACCTAATTATAGGGGAAGGGGGGAGTAAACTTCCGATTTTGGGAAAAAATTTCCTCGATTTCAATTAATTACTACCCCCTCCCCCTTCAAACAAAGAATTTTTTTCTAAATATCTACCCTCTCTAACAATTAACTCCCCCTTCCCCGGAAAGACAAAATTATACATACAAAAATTACATCTATATAAACTATGTATTTCAGTAGTAAACATTACATAGATTCTTTTTGCAATTGTTTTCCAATAATTTTGATTGTCTCTCTATTTTTACAAGGAATTGCAACAAAGAGTTCCTACACCGACGTTTAACGTTTTTAATCTTAATAAAGAGTTCTTTAACATGTTTTAAATCTTGATTATCTGAGAGTCAACTTTCAGGATATGCATCCAATTCCCTGTCAGTTAATGGTAGATCAGGTTGCTCGTCGGCTTTGTCATTTTTACTATCTACATCTAAGTTATTTATTTCATTTTCGTCTAAATCATCTCCATCACTCTCATACAGCTCCAGGCCTTCTTCGGCATGTTCTTCTTCATTGTGTTGGCAAAGTTTTCCTCTACACCTTCAGGGGGTTTATCTTTTTTTTTTAATCTTTTAGACTTTCTAGGTGTTTCCATTTAAATAGCTTCTCCTTCCCTACAAGATTCATAATTTTCTTGCAGGCCAAGTGATCTTCAGAACCATCAAAAGCCAAGTCCATCATATTTTTCTAGTAAATATCTTCGCGACCTAATTTACAATAAACTTCATCCCATGCATTCTTAAACGTTAGCATCATCTGACCCTAGATGGCGCGGGTATTTTATCTGGATGTTTAATAAGAAAGGTTCCACATCAATTGCATTTCCTTTTTCCTGTTACCAGCTTTTCTTTCTCTATGATATGAGGTATCATTTACTTGGACATTGCCAGGATGCCACCACAGATATGTAGTAAAAAGTAACCTTTTTGAAAAAGATTAGAATTGATTTCGGGTGGCAGGTGAGCAGAATAGTCATAAGTAGTAAGTGTAATATAATTAGTTTTCATGGTAAAAATGCAGCTCGAATTGCTGGTAATTTGTTGATATAGTTTAAGATTTGTTTTACGCGATAAGAACCTTTCTCTTCCCACTGCGCTGGAACTTTTCTTTGGGTATTGACAAAGACCCTTAGTCCTTTACCTATAAAGATAAATTCTAATTGGGGTGGTGAGTAAAAATTAACTTTTTTCAAAAATTTAAAAGAAAAAAATCTAAAAAAAAAATTACAACTTTTAACCCCCAATCTAATGACCACACCTCCAATCAACACTAATTTGAAACTATCTCCACCCACCCAACAATTAGAACACCCCAATCTATGATTTTTTTACTGTTGTGTCTACGCTCTCTATTCCCCCCACCCTTCCTCCCTATAATTAGGTAGGGGAGAGTACTGAAGCATTTAAAGTAGGCTAATTTTTACAAATTGTTTTTGTATATTGCTTTGAGTAGCTATTTACTATTTTAATGTACAATAAAACTTTTTTTCTTGTTGTTATTTGATTCTGATTTCATTACCACCATTTTCCAGCCGAATAATGTGATTCAAATCATAAATTGTATATTTTGTTATGACAAAATATTACCATGATAAACCTTCAAAATGGCGAGTTTTGTTTGGAATTTTGTTTTTTAAAATTAATGTTAGTTGTGATTTTACAACAATTTGCATTCCATGTGGAAAGCAGATAAGCAGGAAATGTAATAAATCTGGTCCAAAGTCATTTTCCACGACTCCACTGCATAATCACGCGAAAATTTTTTATTGTAAATTGTATGAAGAAGGAAAGAAAAATATAAGATTGAATCTTCTTCTGCTGCGCAAGGAAGTTCAAAATGAATTGAATTCTGATCAAGTCTTATTTTTAAAAGCTACTCAAGGAGTTGATATTTTCTTTAATCATTCAATTATAGAAAAAATTTATGAAGTTTTCAATTTTTGGAGACATTAAGAGAAGTTTCCACTGCTATAAGAGTTAGCATTTTGTTACTAGCACCACCTGCATCCTCCGTTTTTTCGGAAAATTGTTTTCATTACTTATGAGAAAAAGCGATCAAGGCTACCTCAAAGTGGAGAAATGTTAATTTCTACACGTTAAGGTAAAAGAAATATAAATGAGTGATAATCTGATGTATTTGTTGTGTGTATGTAATTTTAGCAGTATTATAACAATAATAATCACAATATTGATTAGAAACCATTAATATTAGGTTATTTAAAAATATAACATTTCTAGATTTCATTCAATTTTCAAATAGCATTAACATGAAATATCCGGTAAATAAAAACCGAATAAAGCTATTATTTGGCCAGATATCGGATATTAAATAATACTCCTGTCCAGCCCTGATATCCGACCGAATAACTTATCCGTGACTTTAGTTTGGGGATCATCCATAAATTACGCAATGCACAATTTCACAATAAACAAAACAAAAAAAGATCAAAAGCTTTCCCTCGCAGAGTCTTAATTCAAATAAAAATCAAAAAAAGAAACTAAAAATCTTGAAAATCGCCGCGTAAAAGTACCTAATACCTTCTACTTCAGCATAATTTATGTACAACCCCTTTTCGTAAATAAAAGAAATCGTTAAGAAAAGTAATCAAAGCTAGGGATGTACCGGAGTTCTGTTCTTCATTTGTGACTTTTAGGCCATTTTAGTTGCGGCCGGAATTACAATATTTGAGGCCGGAATGCTGGAATTCATTTATTACCTTTTCTTTAATGACATGTGGCATAGACTGTGTGAACTAAATTGAAAAATCCTTATCCTACTGGGCAATGAAGAACTCTAGATAAACTTAGGTAAAAAATACAAAATTCTTAACAAACACAATGTAATTTTATTTGTAATAATTTATTATGTAAGGATTTCTAGAAGTTTAGTAATATTGTGGTGTAAAAAGAGTTGCTATCCAGTTTTAGGCAACAAACTAGCACTTTTTTCATCAAAAATGTTACCTGCCTCTGAGAATAGTCTCATTTGAAATGTTACTTAAATTTTAAATAATTAAAAAGTATTGAATGCCTAATACAATAAATATTTCAGTTTTAACCTAAATGTAAAAATAAAAAACAAACAAATAATTTTATATGTAAATATAATGCAGGTTAAAATTATAAGAAGCAAATAAAAACAACATAATTGATTTAAATGAGATAAGAATTAAATGAATGAAATATATATTATAGGTTATAAATATAAATTTTGTAGCTACGATGCTGATGTTTCAGGTTTTCGCTTTTAATTTTGAAGGTAAAAAATTACATAAATATAATTCTCGGAATTGTTAATAAAATTGTTAATTTTATTAACCATTTTGGCAAATCCGGTTCCGACCGGAATTCATAATTTTCAACCCGGTACACTTCTAATTAAAACAAGCAATAAACAACAAACTTTAAGCGTTTTAGTTTAGCCTAAATAAATAGAATCCTTTAGGGAGTGTATGTACACAAAGTTATTGGTCCCGTGAAATAACACCTGTTCCATAAAATTTGAGACTAGCTTTAAACCTGAATAAAAACTTAAATAAACTCGATAAAAATTTTTTTTTGGTTTGTTCTTAGAATTAAATATGCAAAATAATATATATATAGGAAAATAAAAATAAATTTATCACAAGACTCCATATCTTCGAACTTGATCAAGTCTGGTATTGGTACCTTGTACCAGCTTTTGTACAGCATTTAGGTCAAGTCTACTGGCACAATAACGAATCCGACGCTCAAGGTTTGATATATTATTTGTAGACCATCCATTCTTGTACAAATCCCGCTTAAGCATTGCCTAAAAATCCTCTACAGCACGAGCTTCTGGTAAGTTTGCTGGATTGTCTTTTTTTTGAATAAATGGTATCTTCTGGGTTTTTAACCATTTTGCTACCAAATTAGCATAGTGAGATGTTGCTAAATCGGGCCAAAAGATATACTCGGTGTCTCGATAGTATTTATTAATAAAAGGTTGCAAGCGCTTTTGTAAACACTTTTTTAAATAGATCTCTTTGTTTACCGCTTGGCCAGAAAAAACAATGTAAATAGATGTGACCCCTCGAGGGGAGATCCATACAAGTAATTTTTTTTTCAAATTTTGCAACATCATAATACTTAACAATGTCTGGTGTCAATTTTTGATCATTTGAATAGTATGTATTATTACCAGCCAGTGTGCTATTCGACAATGTAAAGTATGACTCATCGTCAATAATAAATTCATGGTTGCGATATTTTGAATAAAGTCGACCACATTTTCGGCGACCCCAAAGCTTCTGTTCAGGAGTTTTGCTTGGTCATTTTTTCTTTTATAACAAAGAATAGGCTTTTTAAAGCATTTTAAGATTCGTCCGATGGTGCTTTTGCTACAACCAAGTCTTCTAGAGGCCTTTGAAAGTGACACACCTCTTCGATTGTTAAACATTTTCCTTAAAAATTATAGACACGAATTTTTAGGGCTTGTTGATTTGGCATTTTAAATTATTATCTAAACAAAAAATAATCAAAGAATTTATATGCTAATTGAAAGAGGAAAGATAGAGCTTTCATTTGATACCAAATACTAATTATTTTATCAAGCTTACTAATTAAATATCGCTAATTCAAGTTAGTCTCAAATTTTATGGAACAGGTTTTAGCTAATATTTTACTTTTTAGTCCATTCTTAAAATGTTGCTTTTAAAAAGTTTTTTATACATTTTTTACTTTTAACTTTTCAGTCCATTTTTAAAATGTTGCTTTTAAAAAGTTTTTTTATTCATTTTTAATGCTATTTTGCTATGAAATTCATTGTTCAAAGTTTTAAAAGCAACTGCATGTCGACATTAAAAAAAAACAGTTTAACGCGCTAGTTTTGCAGAATAGAATTTTGAAAATGGTTTTATTCACAAATTATGTGCTCACAAGTTATTCACAAGGAATGTGCTTTACAAACCTATTAATGAAAAAGATAGTCTAACTGAAAATCGCTGCAAAGCTCTTGGTCTTTATGCATGTTGCTTCTGGTAACAGGAATAAATGCAATATTCTGGCATAAAATCTTAAAAAAAGCTGATAAAACTAAGAAGGCACTTTAAAACCTTACACTTTACTTGACGTTTTTGAAGTTTTTTTTCGTTAAAGATTAAATGGATATGATCATGAAAAATTTCAAGCATTTATTTATTTACAAAAAAGGTATGTAAGAGGAATTCCCTAATGTTGGGATTGTTGAGCTACCTGTTTACCTTGTGTTGATGATAACACAGTGCTCGGCGGAAGATCATTTTCTAAAATGAAATTGATCAAAAATAGGCTGTGTATTTCAATGCTTTAAGAACGACTCACTTTTCAGGCTTCTATGATTATTGAAAGGGACATCATAAGAGAAATGAACTTTAATCATATTGAAACAGCTAGAAAAAATGAAACAGCTAGAAAAAAAACATTTATTTTTTATTTCTAAAGCAGTTAAAGTGACAATATTCAAATCTGACAAGCTGAAGCTATTCCTCGACAAAGTGTAATTCTATTTCTAAAAGCACAGTAAATATGTTGGTAAGCATACTATATATATACAATCTTATATCGTCACTGCAGAGCTAATCACCATCTTTTTTTGTGATGTCGAATATTGTATTTAATAGATTGATTTTCTTTGTTTTATACAAGTATAAAAAAAAAAAAGAGTATATAACAGGGATTTCGAAGTAATCTCTAAAGTTATGCGCCATATTTTTGTTGAGTTGGGGGGGGGGGGGTTCATGCAAATTAAAGCAAAATAAGAATGACCTTTTTTTGTTGCTTTTTGTTCTATTTTTTTGATTCAAAACTTTTTTAAATTTTTGTCACAGCAAATATAATTTTGTTATACTAAAAATATATTCATAATTTTGTTTCAATAGATACTTTTAATGCAGATAAAAATAATTTAACTAAAATGAATTCCTAAAGTTATAAATACAAAAACAAGGAATTAAAGTTATTTCTAAATGAGTATTGTGTTTTTTGTAAGAGTGTTTATTACAAATTAAAAAAAACGTATTATTTTTTGTTGTTGATGTTTGTTTTGTTTTGTTGTAAAATATTATTTGTGAATATAATTTATACAACATTATAAACTTAAAAATATGACCGCGGGAAGTAACGGGTGATGCGGAAGTTATCGGACAAAATAAAAACGTCAATAACTTATTTATAAATGAAAAAACAAACTTTTATTATATTTTTTTAAAATAAAGCATTTATCTTTTAATAAAAATATACTATTTTTTATATGAAAAAACACCACCATCTGCAATTGATCTCAACTTTGCTCTGACGCCTTTCATATGCGACTGTAAAAAGTTTAAATCAATTTTTTATAGTTTTAGTTTAATGCGATCAATCAAAACTTGCTCTGTTGAAGCTTGCCAATATCCCTCGTAAACCTTCGGGTGCCAAATGTCCCCAAAAATTTTCAATTGGTCGTGCTTGAGACACATTTGGGGGATTGGATTCTTTATCAACGATTTTGTGTTATAGAGTTGGTTAACTAGTTTCGAGCTTCTTTTCTTTGCCTTTATTTGTTGTTCTATAGTGTATTTTGGAGTCTTTTCACGTTTTCTATATTTAATATTCATTTTTTTAACTGACGACCAATTGTCGATTGATTTACACCGAATTTAATACCTATTTTTCTCTGATTGACCCCTTTTCGGTTGTTGACGAGTCTCGTTAATTCGGCTTTCTTTTCTCTAGTCCAGGATGTCGGACGACCAGGGTGCGTTCTATCAGAAAACGATTGAACAGTTTCAATTCTTTTTAGGTTATCATATATTGTACTTCGAGCAAATCCTTCCTTTTCAAAATGATTTGTAATTTTTTTTTTTTTTTTATATTAGGTTTATTTACAAAATACATTTTTAGTCGCTTTCGAAAAGATTCTCGTTCAGGTGCATTTAACCTCATTTTAAATAATTGTGTTTCAAATAATAAAGTTTATATTTTATAGAATGTTTATGCCTACGCATAAAACCACAAAAACTAATTATTATGCTCAAATAATGTTTATGCCTACGCATAAAACCACAAAAACTAATTATTATGCTCAAATAATGAAATTAGCATTTGTTCGATAACTTCCGCATCACACGTTAATATAAAATATATCAGTAAGAACCTTTATTTAACCAACGCTACGATATATATATATATATATATATATATATATATATATATATATATATATATATATATATATATATGCATTCTTCAAAAAAGAGTGCTCAATGTTCTTAAAAGAACAGAGCAATAACAATTTATATATATAAATATATATATATATATATATATACATATATATATATATATATATATATATATATATATATATATATATATATATATATATATATATATATATATATATATATATATATATATATATATATATATATATATATATATTATATATATATATAATATATATATTATATATATTATATATTATATATATATATATATATAATTATTTATATATATATATATATATTATATATATATATATATATATATTATATATATATATATTATATATATTATATATATATATATTATATATATTATATATATATATTATATACTTTATCAGGAATACCATTATTCCTAAAGGCCTTGCGAAAGAATGCTTTAGCTGCAACGGCATGTATTTGTGCATGAGAACCACAACATTTTTTTTAGTTTTTTGCGAATTACTTCAAGTTACTTAATTTAAGACTTAATTCAGTCTACTAGGTGTTCCTTATTTCAACATAGCATATCTTATCAAGTCTAATATATTTAAATTTAATAAATTTAAATAATGCTTCTTAACCATTTATTTACTTTTTTTTAATTTTTTGTTATTGCTTGTTTGCTTTTTTTAATAAATAAGAACACATTTACGTTAGTTTATAAGAACGACTACACCTTTTCTAAATGTAATTGAGAACTTGAAAGTTGTAATGAAAAACATAAGATGTAATTTGAACATGAAAGTTGTATATAAGAAATTGTAAGATGTCATTGAAAACATAATTGTAGTATTTAAGAAAAGTTTAAAATGTTAGTTCTTACAACAAAGTTTTTTGTATTTTTATTTTTGTTCCCTTAATTTATCTAGTAATTTAATGTTGGATCCTAATTTGACCAAGGTGGCCATATGGGTTGACTTGCAACAAACAATAATATACTATCAACAAAATAAAAAAGTCATGAAAAAGAAATTGCAGTTTTGGCGGTTGCTCGAAAAATCCTATTGTGCGTCAAATTGAACTTTCTTTTTTTGTTGTTTGTAAGAACGCGATGGAGAATTCAGATGAATTATAAACAAAATACAAACAATTTATTTACAAAAAAAAATGTACAAAGATTTAAATTGAATTTAAACAATGTATTTGGAAATCATTGCAATATTTAGTTAGACACCAACTTGGACGTCTTCCATATTTAGAATCGTTGCATAATGTGTGGTTGTATGTTAATAATGCATTCGTTGTTCCACAATCTCAGCACAAAATGCAGGTGGCATGCAAATTGTATTTTTAACATTACTTTTAATTTTGGACCACCTTGTTTCCATGGGTTTAACAACCTTTCAAACACCTTTTCCAAACAAGCCTGACACGGAGCATTGTCTGTTAAGACGAACTAATCCTTTAAACAATTCCCGGATGTAACCCACTGATGAAACATAGCCAACATTTGCTCGTTACAAGAATATGCATTAAATGATTCTCTGCGAGTTTCTATTGTGACAACCTAATTGTTAAAATGTAAGTTTTGGTGCTAAAATAATGAAATTTATTTTTTCATTAAAAAAATATATTAGCTAAAAATCCAATCCATTTTTTTTGAAAAGCAATTCTTAGAGAGATTTAGTTTTGACTTTATTTAAAGATGCCATTTTTGCGTAATAATTGGTTAAAATTTAATTAGTTGTTAACCTAAGAACGTGACAAATTAATTAGTAAAAAAATGTTTAACGATTGATTTGTTAAAATATATAGAGTCAGGGTTGCGGCTGTAAATACAGCTGTAAATGTAGCTGCAATGTGTGTTTAGCAAAATGTATGTTCGCACCTTTTGAAGAAGGTATTTTCATTAGTGTTGAACTTCTCTGTTTGGCAAGTCATTGGGACTTTCTACAAAAAAGGTTAAAATTTTTTTCATCCAACCAAACTAACTGATGACCATTTGTGATATGTTTGTTAATGTTCCCAACATATTCAGCTTTTTTTTTGTTTTTTTTTATTACTGTTCAGTGTAAAAGGCTCCTTGTGCACTTTTTTAATGAAAGCGATCTGACTTTGAGGTAATTAGAGATTAACCGTAATTACATATTACGGTATCTTAATTGCATGTTGTAAATCTCAATTACAATCTTCGATTTATTAATTACAACTTTCATGTTCTCATTTACATCTTAAAAAGATATTGTACGTTTAGGGTGGAATGCAAAATAAAAACTTGAAATATGAAGTCATAATACAAATCTGAAATTTGACTTGAACAAATGCAAAGAGCAAACTTGAACCCAAGTTATACTTAAACTCCGGCAATGTTCAAGTTAGACCTACTTGACATGAAAAGTTAGACATGAAAAAACCTACTTGAGAAGGCAAAAATTGCTTCTGAATACAAAAAGCTAACTTGAAATTTTAATTTATGCTATAAAGCTGAAGTCTGACTAAATTATAATGCAAGAAACGAACTAGAAATGAATTCGTTCTTAAACAAATTAGATTTTAAGTCGTTTTTTGAAGTTCGCAACAGTCCAGTCGTGAAACTGGTTCATTTAAGGTGAGAACATTTTTGTATTATCATTATAATTATATAACCAAATTAAATATATATATATATATATATATATATATATATATATATATATATATATATATATATATATATATATATATATATATATATATATAAATATATATATATATATATATAATTAATTAGTAAAAAACACTTATCTAACTTTTATCTTCGACTCGGAGTTTCACCATCGCTGGATCATCAGGAAGAGTTCTTGAACTCTTCCTGATGATCCAGCGATGGTGAAACTCCGAGTCGAAGATAAAAGTTAGATAAGTGTTTTTTACTAATTAATTATTGCTCTGTTCTTTAAGAACATTGAGCACTCTATTTGTAAAATACACTAACATAATTTACATATATATATATATATATATATATATATATATATATATATATATATATATATATATATATATATATATATATATATATATATATGTATATATATATATATATAATTTATTATATGTATATATGTATAAATGTTAAAACATAGTTTTAACTATGAAAATGCTTTACAATTTTATTTAAAACAGATATTATTTTTGTAAGAAATTGTTTTAAAAAACTAATTAAAAAAAAAAAAGAATTTTCTACATGACAAAAATAATTTCCCAGCCACTTTTCCTACATGACCAAAAAATTTTCCTAGCCACAAGGCCGCCACTAATGTATTAGTAGCGGCCGGGTGGCTAGGAACATGTTTTTGCCATTTTGGAAAAGTGGCTAGGAAATTTTTTTTGTCATGCAGGAAATTCTTCTTCTTTTAAATAAGTTTTTTAAAATAATATTTTAAAAACATTTTGAGCAGACCACTGTAGTTTTGGCCTTCGTTTAGATGGTAGACCATGGTCCACTAAGTAAAGATTGTTTACATGGTGGACCATGGTCCACCAAGTAAATATGAGCAAAACTACAGTCTGCTCAAAATGCCTATATAGGTTCACTAAAGTTTTGCTAAAGAATGTTTGCTGGACAGCATCGTTAAAAAAGTTCAAACAAAATTTTAAAAACCATATGGAGCGTGTTATAGACAAATCAAAATCTGGCTTTCTGAATAAAATTGAGGGAACACAACTTGCAGGTTTTTCTTAAACCCAAAGTTAATTGGTGAGTTTACAACATCGGGCGTTAAGCTTATTAAGAATTTTACTATCTTTATATATAGCATTTTTTAAATTATTTAATCTGTAACACCACCACATAAAGTTCAAAATAAAATCCTTTTTTTTTTTTTATGAATTAATTTAATTTTAATTTTTTTAAAAAATTTAAAGTAATTAAAAAATGAAAGTTAAAAAAACAGAAACCCAAAATATATTGCTCAAAAATTAAAAAAAAAACTTTATACTTGACTGCAAAAAACAAAATTTATATTGTACTGTAAGTATAAAAATTTGTATGAAAGAATTAGTTAACTCTTGAATTGCCGGCAAAAATTGTTTTAGTGGATTTGCATTGGACCTATACAGACAATTATGAGCGGTTTATTGAAGGACCATTAGTGGCAGTAGTTACAAATGGACAGTCGGTAACATTCCAAAATATTATTCGTAGCTAGTCATCGGCTAGCCACTTTTGACAGCTGCTACAAATGTTCCACAAAGTAACCAATGAGCAAAATTACAGTGAGCCGCCTGAAATGCCTTTAAAGGTTCACTGAAATTCCACTTTTTACTTAGTGGACCATTAGTGGCAGCCGCTAAAAGTGGCTAGCCAATGATTAGCCACGATTAACATTTTTGAAAGTTATCGGCTGATCATTAAAATTACAATAAACCGCTCAAAATTGCCTATGTAAGTCCATTGCAAATCCCCTAAAGCATTGTTTGCTGGGCTTGATACTGTTACAAAAGATGGTTTTTTGCAAAGTTTTAAACCCATACCGACATATATAAACAAACATACCAACATATATAAGCAAACATACCGACAATAGTTAAACAGAAAAAACACTATAAAGATTACAAAGACACTTCTAACTCAAAACTGTATTAGTTTTCCGTAATAGTTTAGTATGTATAGTCATTTGACTGAAACATAAATTGTTTATATTCAATCCTATATTGAGTATCAACGATTATTGCCTATTGTGTATGCTCAACCGATACAACACACCTCAGTGAGTAAAACTGCTAACATTCAAGCACTATAATTTCTCTGATACTCATTTTAATTGTTATTATAACGTGAGGAAAGCCTTTGCCATTTTCATCGTTAAATGCACCACAGTTAGCAGGGAAGTAGTCCAAACGAGAGTGCTGAAAGCAAATGTTACATTTTGCCGCCTAAATTCTGGTAGGCCAAAAGAATTCTTGTAACAAGTTTTTCACAAAAAGATACTTTTTCGTTTACCAAAAACTTTTAACCACTAGTTTGATAGCTTTTGATAAGACCGCAAGGATTTCTTGGAGCAACTTAAAAGGATTTCTGGGAGCAACTTAAAAACTATAAAAAGCTTTACTTAATTGTTTTCAGAGACTTTTGAAAATGCTTTAATTTTTTGTGGAAACAACTATATCAATTTAGCAAAAATTAACATTAAAATAAAAATATCAATTGGACGTCAGTCTATATTTTTTTAATTAAATCTTTAACTTTAGACTTTATATTAAACTCAGCTGAAAAACTTTCAAATTTTTATTTTTTTAAGAATTTGCGTTCTCTTTATACATAAAACATAAAAAATTTATATAGCAAAAAAATAAAAAAATAAAATAGTATAAACTTTATTTATTATTAAAAGGTTAAGTGTTTTATTACATTTAGATTTATTTTTCTCGACATTCTGAAACGTTCAATTTACTTCAATTACTTCTGTAACCTGCGGCGTAAATTAGTTGCGAACTTGGTGAACACCAGTTGATGTTGAATGCTTTTTTGCATCCCTTGAAAGTGCGCTATATTCCACCATCAGCCTTTATGCAGACAAATCGAGATTCATCTTATATATTTTGAAAATTGCGATTTGGAAGAAAATAAAGGAAAAAATTAAAAAAAAAAAATTCTTTAATTTTTATTTTACGTCACTCCAATTTAAAACACAAAAACTATTTGATAAATATTTATTGTTACAAGACGGTACATTTTTTAAATTAATAAATATAATCAAAACAAGTTATTACATTTCTATTAAGTAACACACTCAAGAAAGTAATATTTATTATAGTTCTGCTAGGCTATACTCGCTAATTCCTCCTAAGCGTTTGAAAAAAAATCACCTCTAGACATTTAGTTTAGAAGTTCAGCGCTCTAACCACTGCACTTAAGCTGCATTTTCAACAAAAGAACTTGTAAAAAACAAAAATGAAAAATAAAAAATTCTGTAACAACATTTTTTCTATAAATGATTACTTAGTTTCATCTGGAACGTTATGGTTAATAAACAGACGCTCATCATTAGAAATAACATTTCTTTATATCCAAGCTCTTGAATTGGTGCATAGTTTTATCATTTAAAAAAACATTATCTTGTTCCATCCAAGCTCGTGGGTTTATATTACGCCCATATTTATTATTCAAATCATCGTCTATCCATAACCAAGGACCTGGAGGCAAAGATTTCTTTTTAACATTCAAATCATCCTCTTTCCATAACCAAGGTCCTGGAGGTAAAGGTTTATAACGTGATTTTGAATCTCGATTTAGCCAAGAGAAATGTTTTAAAGTGTTTAAAATTATCCGATTGGCATGTTTTAACAAATCACAATGATAAAGAATTGATTTTTTTTTTGGCAAATTTATTATCACTCTATTTTTTAAAAACATTTAGCACTCTTTCTTTAAAAGACGCTTTTATATTTGAAACACACATACGCACAAATTACTATTTTCCTTATCCTTGCAGTCCGGATTTTTAAAATACTGGTTTTCGCCAAATCGACCATTTCTATTCTTATCTGTTCCACGCCGAACAATTCTATACTTATTCCTTGTTTAGTTCATTATTTTTTAGTAAAATAACTCGTTCTAAAAAATTGCATTAAGAGCGAAAAAATCAAAATGCACACTTTTTCTGTATACGTAGAGCATATAAGAGATTTATAAAATGGTTTGTTTTACTCCTGGGCGCATTTCTGCAAAGGCCCAGTTTAGTGAGCTGTCATCAGTGTTGTTTCGGGGGGTTCAAGTCCTCCCCAAAACGTAATAAATTTTGACATTTTTTTAATCTTGCTATATATATTTATAGCAAAAGACTATATATAGCAAAAAAATTTCTGATTGTTAAAATAAAAATTTAAAGTTTTTTCATATTATACATATATTATACACGATCGTTCAATATACGTCAGGCAAACTCAACTTATGCTAAAGATATTTACATTTATAAACGTTTGTACCAAGCATTTGATACAAATGCGGAACCAAGAAGATGACGTAACTTTACCAAAGAGAAATTATCAAGAGAGCGAAAGATTATGACAAATCTAAAATCGAAGCTCAAATTTTCTAATTGGATAAGACGTGTTTTGTATTTTTTCAATATCGACAATTTTTTTAAATACAGTAAAATAAATGCAAAAATTTAAAATAAAGCAGTTTAGGCAAAACAGACTTGTAATTATTAGAAAAGTTTTTTTATATCCTGTATAAAACGTTATTTAAGTGGATTTTTTACTTTTGCATATAACATATTTGCTTATTATTACAATATATTATATTAGATGCTATGAAATAAAGCTTATTTGTAGAACAAACTTAAAAAGTGTTGATTATTTGCAATCGGTATAAGAGGTTATAGAATGGTTTCTTTTTCTATTACTTGCAGAAATTCGATAGATCAGTGGTTTAATGCGCTGTCGATATCAGTGTCGATTTTAAATCCGCCCCTTAATACAATATATTTTTAATTTTTTTCAACCCGGCTGTTAATTTTTATAGCAAAAAAACAAATGTAACAAAAAAGACTTTTTATTTTTTTTATTTTTATTTATTTATTTGCCATATATAAACATTTTGCAACGTTCTTATTAAGAGGCTTCAAAATAAAATATAAAATAAATGAATTGAGCAAGTAGAAGAAATTAGTCTTATCATCAAGCCCCTAGAGCAAGCGTAAAGTGTTTTTTTTTTCACAAGTTCACTCTATATAAATATATACTTTCTCATATAAAATAATATAAAATAACTACAATAAAATAAAAAGATAAAAAAAAATAAAAGAACTTTAATAAAACAAGATTTTATAGTATAATAAGAATTAATAAAAGAAAATCCCAAAAATTCAAAATAATATAAGAATTTTTTTTTTTTTTTGGAATTTTTTTTTTTCTGTTAAAAATACAAAAATATGTTTGTGTCTGGTAAGTCAAGCAAATACATTTTTACAGCATTTTTAAAAGAATTTATTGAGGTTCTACTTTTCATATTTTTATCAAAAACTGTATTCCATAAAAAAGGTCTTCGATATAAAATTAAATAACCTGTTTTTTTAAGATTAGACTCAGGTAAAATAAAGTTGTAAACGAAGCATCTCGTTAAGTATTAAAGGTTAATTTTTGGAAAGCGTTTATTAATAAATTTTGGAAGCACGCCATTTTGATATTTAGACATAAATAATAAATTTTGGAAGAGGTTTAACTCAAAGACATTAAGTACTTTTATTTCTTGGAACAACGGCTTGGCGTGGGCGTATTCATACACATTACATATAATTCTGCATGCTTGTTTTTGTTTGATATATATATATATATATATATATATATATATATATATAATTTTAATGCTGAAGCGCGAGTTCTTGCTCAAGCAATATTACAGTAGCTAATGTAACTGAGGATGAATGAGTAATATATACCTTTAAAACATTATTTACTTAGTATATGTTTTATTTTATACATAATGCCTATTGTTTGGAAGTTTTATTTTCAATGAGCATAACATGATTTTTCCAATTAAGATGTTCATCAAATATTACTCCTAAGACTTTCATTGATACGACTCTTTTTACTTTAAAGTTATTTATCATTAGCTGAGGAAGTTGAAGAGGCAAGTTATTGGATTTAGTTGGTTAATGAAACAAAATATTTTTATTTTTATTGATTTTCAACAAGAGTTTGTTTGTTTGGATAATGGTCTGTAGTTAGAAGGTACAGAATCATCGCAGTTAGATGATATAGAATCATTTTGTATACAGGAAGTATCTTGCTATTTTAAATTGACCAGGAAAAACACCAGTTTCTAATGACAATTTAAAGATTAAATACAGAAGTAATTCATTAGCATCAAAAATAGCTTTTAGAACATGAACAACAATATCGTCAATCCCTGTACTCTTATTTGTTTTAATCGCATTAAAAGAAATTCGAAGTTCATATACTGATAATTCAGACTTATCCATCACAGAGTGAGTTTTTTTTACCGGAGTTATATTAGCTGCTAAGTTTATCCCCATGTTTATAGAGAATTTATTGAAATTTGCAGCAATTTCTTAATAAATTTATCTTCGTTTATATTAGTTTTCAACCTCTTTGGAATTGTGGCGTTTTTTATTAATTGTATTATCCTATTACTTCTTTAATAACTTCCCATGTTTTTCTACTATTTCTTATTGAACGTTCTAAGAGAATAGAATAGCAATTTTTTTAAATTTGTTTTTTTAATCGTTCAAAACAATTTTTATATTTCCTGTATTTAATTTCATTGCTTTAAGTTTTGTTTTTTAAGTATTTTTCATAATTTTTTTTAGTTTTTTTAAAGTTTTTTAAGTATTTTTCATCGCTTTTGTTTTTTTTTGAATGATTCTTTAAGACCATTTGTCATCCACGGGTTATCAAAGGTTTTAGAATAGGTAGTTTTTTCAAGTTATGGAAAAGATATTTCATATTGTTTAGAAAACAATCGTATAAACAAGTCATATGCATCTTTTGCATCACTGTACTTAGTTAAAAATCCCAAATTTCGCTAACAATTCACGAAATTTGGTAATGGATTGACTATTTATTTGCTTTACGAATGTTGTAGAAGAATTGATAGCGTTAGGAATTACAGAGTAAGTTATAAGAAAATTTGGAAAGTGATCTCTAACATCAGTTTTTAAGATGCCACATTCCACTTAAGAAACCTTGTAATTGTTAGTAATAATATTAACAATAATTGAAGAAGTATTGTGCGTTACTTGCGTTGGTTTGTTTATTATAGGTATTATGCTATTCTGAAAAAGAGTATTTACAAACTGTTTTGCAAACATTATTTATTTTTTGAATATCTATGTTAAAACATATTTATAGTACTTAACTAGTCTGGAAACGGGGGCCATTTTCTTATAACACTTAAGTTCCTTTTTATACAAGTGCTCAGCCTATTTTAGAGTGCATCAAATTGTAAACATTGTATTTTGCAAAAGTTAAGTTGCATATATTCTAAGATAAATATTGAAATGGCATGAGCAAATTGTGATTTTTTTGGTTATTCAGTTTCAAGTTATTATTTTGAATTGCATATGTATTTCGTAAACCGAATAAAAATAATGAATGTAGCATAAAATAAAGGGATCAACTATTGATAAATGTAGTTATATGACAGAGTTTGCAGTGGTATGAATATGCATATTCAAACCATATAGCCTATATCATATAAGCATATAAGTTATATGCTATATGAAGTTATGCTATAGATGCAAACCTTTAATTGACTGTATAGCTAGATCTCATCTCATGGAAATCACATATAGCTATATTAAATACCAAAATATCAAAAAACATTGGTATTCTCTTAGTTAGTTAGTTTTATACTGTCTCCTGATAATTTAAATTTCCTATACTTCTCGTTTATACAAAGATACTACATATATGCTAATTTTTTCCTGGGCGAGTACTCATAGATCCAAACTAACCACACTATATCGAAAACAAAAACATGCTGCAAGATTAGTTTTTAATAGGGATAGACTCTCGTGTACTGAGCCTTTTTTAAAAGATTTGAAAGCATTAAATGTATATCAAATTAATATATTCCAAAATTTGTTATTTATGCTCAAATATAAACTTGACCTTGTTCCTTCTCACTTTTCAAAGAATTTCTTCCGAAATAGCAAAAATAGATACCATACCAGAGGAACGGGAAACTTCAAAGAACATTTAAAAAAACTAATCTCTCGCGCTTTTCCATTTCGTACCGTGGTCCTTGTCTATTTAATAAATTAATATCCAAAAATACTAATGTAAACTCTAATAACTCTAAAAACTTTAACTAACTCAAAAACAACTGCAATAACAATAATAAAAAAACAAATAATAGGCTTATTTATCAACTCTTGAGGGACTATAAATTACCTATTTAGCAAATCGTGTACCTACTTATATTTATGTGTATTGAAATAAAATTAAAAAAATGAAAAACTTCTTTTTGTCTGCATTCTTTATTTTTTGCATTTTGGCTTTTATTTTCATTCTACAGAAAACTGATAACATTTTTTTTTTTAAATATAATCTTATTTTAAATTGAAGTATCCAAAAATATTAGTAACGCATAACGGTTTCTTGATGCCAAGAACGTCGATCTTCTGCAAGTTTTACGCGTTCTTTGAAATAATTTCTAATACTTTACAATTTTATTTTATACATTTTTAGTATAACGTAACTATGTGATTTTAAAATTTGTATATTTCATGTTATAACATTATTTTTAGTGTGTATTTGATGAAAAAGTATCTAACCCATATACTTTTCATCCAAAAATATTATTGGTTTAAAAATTCTAACCATGTAGGCGCACTTAATTTGTACGATTTTATCCAGTTAGTGTGTGTTTTATTTCCATAATCTTCTACCCAAGCATTTACTTATTCTTCTAATTTAATTTACGTTCTAAGTTAAACAACATTTTTGTCTTCAAAAATTAATTTTTAAGTAAATAAAATAGGCAGCATTCTTTATTTTTTTTAAATTTTACTTACTCTGTAAAGATTTTGTTATATATTACGAATTTGTAAAGATTAAAAAACAAAAAAAAAAAGATATGGATATAAATGCTTAGTATTATATATTCAGAGTATATTTACTTAAAATGTTAGCTACTCTTGCCTGCCGAATAAACGGGGTGGGGGAAGGGGTCTTAAAAAACAGGAGGCGACATTACAAACCCCCTGTAAGCACAGAATAGCCACTTTAACGGCGCAATCTGATTCGCTGATTTTGAAAGAGAGGCAAGTCTGCAAAAATCTAACTTTCAAATACAACTGTAACAATAAAGAACTTATAACTAAATTACAAGTGTTAAAAAAAAATTAAAAGTATTATTAAGGTGGAAGTTAAAAAAACGGACAAAACCTCCTCTATCAAAAAGACACTCAGAACGCTTGGGCATTTATAAGAGAAATAAGTTTTTCTTGCCAAAAAGAAGAAAAGGTGGTCAAAGATTTAAATATCCTAAACTCCTATTTAGCATATTCTGTAAAAGCTCCCGAAATATCTTTGTTAAACTTAATTCCAGGTTGCAACATCAAAGATTTATTCAGTCTTAAAAATTTATTGCAAAATTGCATACCAATATCTAGTGAACCTGAATGAAAAAACTGCTACAGGGTACAATGGTCTACCAGCATTTGTTTTAAAAAAAATGCAGCTATTTCGCCAAAGATAACAGCAATTATTAACAAAAGCATTGAAGATAACTATTTTTCAATAATGTGGAAAAATGCAAATATAGTTGCAGTCTGGAAAAATAAAGGATCGAAATCAAAATCAGAGAATTATAGACCTTTTTCAATACTACCCGTATTGAAATAGGATGTTTGAAAAGATAATAGCTGAACAATTGTCTACTTTTTGTGATGTGAATAAGACAATTCTTCCAGAACAATATAGATTTAGAGAGAAACCAAGTTGCTCTTATAAATGTAGTGGACGTTTGGATGCGTAGTATTGATTAAGGTAAGTGTGCAGGTGTTACTACAATTGATCTGTCTAAGGCATTTGACTCCTTTTCACGCCAACTTCTTATTAACGAACTATTCAAAATAGGCTGTAGCTTGAGCATATTTTCCTGGTTCCACAGCTATTTATTCGATAGGGACCAGAGAGTCATTCAGGCCAATCAAGTAATCAAGTGGAAGTCAGTGTCATGTGGACTTAGTCCAAAACTTTTTAATATTTACACTAGATATCTTCCAATTTGCTTTTAATCTCATTCAACTCAGTTTGCTGACAACATTACCCACTCTGAGGAAGATCTAGCGCAATTCTTGTATCTGCATCACCATTACAGTTAAAGAAGCTAGACATAGTTTAAAAAATTTCTTCTCAAATTATTTGCGGAGCAAATCGAGATGCCCATTCAGCCCTTCTTTTTACTAAATTAAAACTGGACTCACTGAAAGATAGAAAAGAAAAGCATGCAGTTGAACTTGTTCGTTCTATTATAACTAGAGATTGTACTCCTTGACCGATCTATTTGAAGATCGTACTGAGGAGGAAACTCATAAACAAATCCACTCTCGTATTAAAATTGGTCAGAGACGATTTGTTGTAACTGGCCATCAGATATTGAATAATAGTTGATCAAACTGAGAGTGAAATATCAAATAACAAATGTTACAAAAAAAAAATAAAACTATAAAAAAAAAAAATCAAAAAAAAAAGCAACAACAACAAGAGGAGCGGAAGGATTGGTTATTTAAACTATTGTAAATAAAACTCTTAGCTTTACGGCACTGTATCCAGCTCTTATCAAGTATAAAAATAAAATAAAACAATAATAATAACAAAATATAGTTCATACTACTTACGAAATAGTAAACATAGTTTCTCAATCTACGTGTTTCCAAACAAATCTTACAATGCTGCTTATTTTATTTACTTTAAAATTAATTTTTGAAGACAAAAATGTTGTTTAACTTAAATTACGTAAATTTAAAGAACGTAAATTAAATTAGAAGAACAAGTAAATGCTTGGGTAGAAGATTATGGAAATAAAACACACACTAACTGGATAAAATCGTACAAATTAAGTGCGCCAACATGGTTAGAATTTTTAAACCAATAGTATTTTTGGATGAAAAGTATATGGGTTAGATACTTTTTCATCAAATACACACTAAAAATAATATTATAACATGAAATATACAAATTTTAACTAGAGTTCAAATTTTACTTAAAAATCAACATTTTGTGAGGAATTCATTTATTATATAAAATTTGATAGGAAAAATCTAATATGGTTTTTAGCTTATTTAACTAAAAATTTATTAACAAATTACGCATTTTATATATTAAACATGATCATCTTTAATAATAACGTTATTTATATATAATCATTGTGATGGTGATTATAAAGACTGTATTTAAATTACAAAAGTTACAACAAATTTGTTTTTTATGTTATTTTATTTTTCATTATGTTTTCTTGATTTTTTTTTATTTCTTATTGTGTCAAATTTAATTAAATGGTATTATAGAAAAGCATAAAATCCACATTGGATAATCTCTCTAATATGGATATATATAACTGAAATTATGACCAATAAAATTTATTATAATCAAGTTAGAAAAGTTACCATAGATAATTTGCAAAACAATTTTGGAATATTTGCAAATTAATATTTTAATTGCTTTGAGAAATGTGATATTTTTTAAGTTCATTGTCATTGTATTAATTTTATTTATACTTTGTAGTTGTTATATAGGATTATAAAGTAATGCTAATGGCAAATAAGTTAATATTTATTATTTACATTACTTATTGCTATTATTTTTAATACTTAAATAATTTTTAATGATAAATATTATCTAAGATCTACTTATCATTATTTTTTTTAAAGAGTGCATACTGTTAAAAATGATTTAATTTATTAAATTTTGATGATTAAAGTTTACTTTTTTGATCATTAACTAACAGTTTAGGAAAGAAAAATTAATCCAACATAAACATGGTTAAAAAGGTCAAAAATACAAAGTTTTAGGTAAAAATTATTTATTTTGACGTCTTAGTTCATAAATTTAATCAAACAAAACCTAATAATAGAGAACTGCTGAGCAGTAATTAGTATTTTTAGTTAAAAAATTGCAAACGTTGTTGCCCATAATGAAACCCTTAGGGTAGTCTGTTGTCAAACACAATTAAATAGAGTGTCACTAATGTATAGAATGTATATAGATATATTTACTTATCAAGTATATATACATATATATACATACATATATATATATATATATATATATATATATACATATATATATATATATATATATATATATATATATATATATATATATATATATATATATATATATATATATATATATATATACAGTATGTGCAAAAATTGTCACCATGTTTGAACACAAAAATATTTTATATATATTTTAATAAAAAATCAATCAATCTTATTGTGAAATCGCTGCTGAGTTCGGAAAGTCTCATAATCTCATATATAAAATCAAATTGCGCAATAATTTAGAAGTAAATAATCCTAAAAGTGGTCAAAAGAAAACTTTAACACCAAGAGATCAAAGAACAATCGCTCGTTTAATTGCTTCTGGAGAGTCTAAAAGTGCAAAGGATATTACTAATTTAATAAATAACATCTATGGGGCTCATGCTTCAGTGCGGACAGTCAATAGAGAGCTCAAAAGAATTGGTTTTCAATCCAGAGGAAAGATCAAAAAGCCATTGTTAGTTTCTCGTCACCGCCAAGCTCGTTTAAATTATGCTAAACATCATGCACACTTGACTTTTGATGAATTTAATGACTGGATTTGGACAGATGAAAGTAAAACAAATATGTTTGGATCAGATGGTATAACATATACTTGGAGAAAGCCTAATTCACCATTAAGTGCTCGAGATTTTACACCAATAGTTAAATATGGCGGAGGAAAACTCTTGTTTTGAAAATGTTTGTGTGCTCATGGAGTCGGTGAATTAGTGAAAATTAAAGGAATAACGAACGCTGATGACTATATCAACATCCTTAAGGTCGGATATTTCAAGTCCCTTCGAAAATGGGGCAGAACTGTACGTAACACAATGTTCATGGAAGACAACTACCCGAAGCATAAGGCTGGTTAGACCATTAAATTCCTTCACGAGAAGAAATTGAAAGTCGTTGACTGGCTAGCACAAAGCCCTGATCTTAACCCACTCGAAAATTTATGGTCAATAGTTAAACAACGGATCTACAACTTTCCTACTCCACCTAAGAATAAGGATAAACTTTGGGCTCGTGTACAAGAGGTTTGGTACTCAATTACACCCGTGGAATGCCGCAAATTGGTTGCTAGTATTCCTAAAAGAATTCAGGCTGTAATTAAATCTAAGGGAGGATACACTCGATATTAATTTACTACAATATGTTATTTGCTTTCATTTGCGACAAAATTGTCACCATTGGCTCTTCACATAAAAATTAAAAAAAAATTCAATATCTTCTAAATTTAATAAAAAGGAATATTTTCAGTTAGCTAAGTCTCAAATTTAATTAATAAAACTAAAATTTCATTTTTCTTCACAGCTTTTCTATTAAAAAAAATATAAAATATTTCTTTGTTCAAACATGGTGACAATTTTGGAACATGCTTTATATATATATATATATATATATATATATATATATATATATATATATATATATATATATATATATATATATATATATATATATATATATATATATATATATATATATATATATATATATATATATATATATATATATATATATATATATATATATATATATATATATATATATATATAATTTCTGTGAAAATTTAAAAAATTTTAAAATATATAATAAAACTGATATTAGAAAAAGAGAATTTTGTTTCAAAGATACTTCCCATGTTCATTATTTATTAATGGCTTAGCCATTAATAAATAATGATCATGGGAAGATAATACAGATCAATAGGAACTAAGATATACTTTTTTGTCAGTAAATTGATTGAAGCTACATTTCATTGTTCCTCAAGGTCTTTTACTAGATATATTCCAAGTAGAGCTGACTCTAATGAATAATTAAGAGTTTTATTTGATAAATTAACCAGAATTTTTTTTACTAAAATAATACTTTCATTTGATTCAAAACAATTATCTCTTTTATTATGAATTGGATATTTAAAATTTTCCAATGAAATTTCTTAAACTGAAACAGTACAAACAATTGTCAAGTAGTGGTCCATCGTAAAAAGGTTGTCTGCAGCAATTTATTTCATTTAATTTATTATACTCAACCTATTTTTCTGCAGCTTGCTGTAATTCAGCAAGACAAAGTACTATCTGGGCAACAGGATTCTATCGCCGCCTAACTGCTTTTTTCAAATACCCATTATAATTTAATTCAATTCAAATGATAATCAAGAGATATTATGTAAGAATACATATTTCCTAACATCTCAAACAATATGCGTAAGACTATTGGCACTATAAATCAAGTTTTGAATTTCATAAAACTTTAAAATGCCTTTAATAAATGCTTTGAGAAGTTTTTCAAAATAACCACATGTGCCTGAAGAAGGATTCTCTACTAAAAGTAGTCTTATTGACACAAACAGGATTAAAAAAACATTTATATCCTGTTTGGATTTAATGTTTCTTTTAACACAACTGATCCGGTATATAACAAAAATTGTCGAAACTCAGTAGTTATCCATTGCCAAAGTTCAAAGAGTGATTGAGGTCTTTGAACAAATTCTTGGGGAAAAAAGGATCTAATTGTGTTAAGATGTTTAGAAATAACTACAGCAAAAGCTGATGAAATATTTTAAGATCCTTTACCAGATATCCACTAGTGAATAAGTCTTTTGAACATACTAAAACATACAAGATGCATGTAGTCTAAAACAAATTGACTAACATGACCAATACCTGTGTCATGCAAAGGAGATTTTCCATTATGATAATTTTTCCATTATGATGATAACCATGGAGAATAAATGCTTTAAATTCCTCATCAGTTTTTAAAGAAGAAAAAAGTTCTGGAAATATTATACGATTGTTAAAGTACTCTCCTTTCTGTGTACACCTTTTACAGCCATAATATCCAGAATGCACTTTCGTAGACTTCAAAAATGATCATGTAGGTGCATCACAAATAAAAGCATCAAAAGCAATATCAATTTTATGTCATGAAAGTATACGCCAATTCTTGCTATTGTCAACATATCATTAACAAAAACTTTTAAATAATCATTTAGAAATTAGGCTTAGATTTTCCTGAGGTCAAATACATAAACTTAAACAACTTCATAAAGTTACGTTATTAAAATTTATATGAAGCGTATCAATAAAGTTTTCAAAAGTAAGCACAGGGAGTTTGATATTCAAAAATGCTAATATTGACCACCACTGCAAGTCACTATATCAGTTACTTTTGGAGTAGAAAGTAAAGTTCTAGCATCTGATGGTAAGTTTAATACAAAAGGCTTAAGAATAACCAGTAAAGCAGTTGTTGCACCAAGTGAAATGTTTTGGTGAGTTGCCCATATAGCTAAACTCTCACGAGCAGAAATTGGCTTTTTTTAATCGTCTCAAATTTTTGAAAATCACTAACAAAATCTTCAAAGTCATCAAAATGTTCACCATAAAGATTGGCTTTTCCATTTGGCATTGAAAAATCATCTTTTTATTGAAGAGAAAAATGAATAGCTTGTAAATTTACAATTAAACTTCCTTCATTAGTGCAGATAGAGGAACGTCTGATGTAAATGTAGTAGAGGAGACATCAATAAAATTTAGGTCAAAATCTGATGGATTCGTTTGATGATCAAATGACTCTATAGTAGCAACTCGAAAATGTTCATCAACCCTTGCACGAATTTGACGCCTTTGACTTTGTTCACTATATACTTTACTTATATTGCACGTTTCTTTTATGTGTTGAACAAACAACTTGATAAAATTATTAAGGTATAGGTAACTTCACAGTACTTTTGTTTTTAACCCAAGGCGTAATAAAAAACTATTTAAACCAATAGCCGTTTAGATTAAAGACAAGGGATCCACAATAAAAAACCAATGTGGGTCTTATATGGGCAACCCATCAGTTATAAAAATGGTATTGTTTGATAGGCGGCCCATATAGGTCCCATGTCGAATCATTAACGCAATCCCATGCGCTTATCAACTCCAGTAAACCTTGTTAAACACACATGGGGCCCATGTAAAAGTGTTGGTTGGAATATTATATACTATAATAAACAAAAGGGAGAGAATTTTTTAAAAACGTTTTTCAAAATTTCTAAAAGCATTAAAAAGCTTTAAAACTTTCTAAAAACATGATTACACCGTTACAAATTTGTGGGGCATGTCATGATAGAAATACTTAAGTATCTCTA
The DNA here is from genome assembly GCF_038396675.1 of Hydra vulgaris. Lineage (NCBI taxonomy): Eukaryota > Metazoa > Cnidaria > Hydrozoa > Anthoathecata > Hydridae > Hydra > Hydra vulgaris. Next base: position 39,349,660 of record NC_088932.1, on the reverse strand, counting down.
TGATGACAAAATTAATTAAGTTTGCGCATTAAGGAGGCAATTTTCTTTTTTATAGAAAAAGATTTTACGTGCATACTTGATTTTTCTTTAAAATTAACGGGGCATTAGCGCTAATATGCTGCAGAGAAATTTTTAGAAGTTATGAAGTATTGAACATTTATCGTTAACTCAAAACAAAGATTTATATATGTATATATATATATATATATATATATATATATATATATATATATATATATATATATATATATATATATATATGTATATATATATATATATATATATATATATATATATATATATATATATATATATATATATATATATATATGTATATATATATATATATATATATATATATATATATATATATATATATATATATATTATTTTTATATTATTGAAATAAAGCGAAGTTGTTAGAATGGTCGGTGTGGAGAAGACTTACCATAACCTTAGTATTATACAGGACATGATAAGTCCGTTGTCCCACATATTTAAGTTATCTCATGTTTTTTGAAACTTTTTATACCAATAGTAATTAACTCATTTCAAGCAGGTGTTATAAATATTATTTAGACTGGTACTAATATTCAATCCTTAGATAAATAGCAACCTATACCTGTACTTTTTTTTTTCAAATTAATTTTTGGTGCCCCAAGATGTCCTTATGGTCTTATCACAGAGCACCGCGGATGATCATTTAATATGAAGTTCACGCCTCCTTCCTAACCGAAGCTGCAAAGCTTGCCTAGAGGTTAGGTTTGAACCACAAATCTTTTAATTCTGAGGCAAGTGCGCTACCACTGTGCAACGGTTGCTCTATTAATTATAACAGAATTTTTTTTAAAGCTTTAAATGTAAACAATGAGTATAGTTTTTCTATTTTTATATAGTTATTTTTCTACCTCTTAGCAAAAAATAATAAAGTAAGGATCAAGTATAGAAAAAGTTGTTATGGAATAGATTCCCAAGACCAGTATTTTACGGGTCATAACAGCTTAAATTTTGCGTTGTCATTACGAATTTTTCAGAAATTTTTAGACTTTTTATTTTCTACTTTTTTTAGACATTGACGGTTGTACCCTTCTACTTCATAACCCTTGACGTCGGCCATAAATATTACTTTACGAGTCTCTCCATAATCGATAAATAAATAATTGTCTCTCTCTAATTGAAACCAAATCAAATACAAAATTACAATTTTTTTATTTATAAAAAATGCAACCTTATACAAAATATTTTAAAACTTAAAAAACTAAAAACAACACATTAACAATGTCTTGCAAAAGACTCAAAGATTTTATTAAACTACTAAAAAAGGTTTAAAAACAATTCAAGTTTATATGTATTAGAAGCCACACGCGGACACACACTTGTAGTAATAACCATCACATTGTCTATCAGTTGAACATGGCTTTTTTCCACCATTAGATTTCTTATTTGTCCAACACCACAATCTGTCAAGCCCCTAATAAACATACATATATATATATATATATATATATATATATATATATATATATATATATATATATATATATATACATATATACATATATATATATATATATATATATATATATATATATATATATATATATATATATATATACATATATACATATATATATATATATATATATATATATATATATATATATATATATATATATATATATATATACATATATATATATATATATATATATATATATATATATATATATATATATATATATATAAATATATATATATATATAAATATATATATATATATATACAACTTTATTATCATTTTTTTATACTGTATGTACTAAACCAAATAAGTTTTGACACTAATTTCTTTCTTTAAGAATGACGGAGGGCTTTAATAAAATATATTTTTGATTTTAGAGGAATTGTGCCTTGGTGATAATGTGGGATAGAGTGTGGGTAATAGAGGAAAAAGCAAGTAATTAACGTCATACTGACAAAATTATTTAAAAAACTATTAAAAATGTAAACCACGCAATCTTCATGAAAATATTCTAGAAGTTTCCAAAATATAATTGCACAGAAGTGATGGGAGAAAAGTAAGTTATCAATAAATTTTTATGTTATTCTTCACCCTTTATAAAAAACTTTATTGCAGTACTTATAAAAATATGTTTTTTACGACACACAGGGAGACAAAACGATATCTGTTATATAGAGGCGAAGAAATCATCCTATTTACAGTTTTGGGGATTTTCTTTTTTAATTGCAATGAGGTTTTATTTAAGAAATCAAATATCTTACATTGCAATATGCCCAGCAATTTGATTTATAGCAACCATATTCAACAACAAAACCAGATACAGGATCAGTTCCTTTTAATGTAGCTTCCGTAGCTATTATTGATGCAAAAAGAACTGCGACATAAATGATATGCATTGCAATATCTTTGTTTTAAACCTGCATTAAAGAAATATTAAATTTGTTTCATATGCTTTGTTATATCTATAATAACGTATATAAAATATATTGTTTATCTAACTTAAAGAGAATTTATTTCACAATCTGTTTTACGACCATAAAATCTAGCTTTAAATTAATAATAATAAAATACTTTCTCAATAAAAACTTTATAAATGCTTATTGTTGTTAATTAGTTTATTAAAAAATATTTAAAACGTCAGTTTGAAACGAACGTAATCGCGTTGAAATTACATATCAAAAAAATAATTAACTAAATTTAAAACACTAAATATCCAAAATACAGAGTAAAATAAAGATAAAACAGAAACAAGGCTAAGCACTTAAGATTCTAAATAATCAGTTATAAACCAATGTATACATATATATATATATATATATATATATATATATATATATATATATATATATATATATATATATATATATATATATATACTTGAATACATGTATATATACATATATATATATATATATATATATATATATATATATATATATATATATATATATATATATATATTTGCTTTAAATCATACAATTTATATATAACTATACCTATAAGCATCCGTATTTAACGTTGAAATAAGTAACATTCAAATTTCTAGCGAATTTATAAGGTTTTACCGACTCATATCCAGTACTCTTACAACGCCTTTAAGTAAAACTACAGAAAAAAAAAAGATAACATACAAAAATAGTACAATACATAATTTAATTTTGTGTTGCAATAATTCTTTGATAGGATATAAACTCGTCAAACATAGAAGTTGTATATATATATATATATATATATATATATATATATATATATATATATATATATATATATATATATATATATATATATATATATATATATATAAATATATATATATATATGTATATATATATATATATATATATATATATATATATATATATATATATATATATATATATATATATATATATATATATATATATACACAAAAACAGAATAATTGACAGCTTAAAAGGGTGTAGCAAATTAATCAACCGTATGATATTTAATAACCTTTCACTTACATAATAAAATGCTTATAAACTTTTATAGAAGGTAAAAAAAAAAGTAAAGCCTATTGTTTTAACATTTAGTTTTACTAACTTTGATGTCACATTTTACAATATATTTTTTTATGATGGCATTTAAAACAATACAACTTTTATTTTATATTTGTAGAAAACAATTTTTTTTTCTATAGGCTATAAGTTTTAAGCGGAAATTGTCTATGCACTTTCTTGTTCTAAAAACAGTAGAACTTTAAATAATGCATAGAAAACAGGGAAACCAAAAGAAATGGCTTTTCGAGACCCAAATTTAACTGAAAGAATTTAAACTATATGCGTACACGGAGTTTTTTTTGGGAAGACGAACTTAGACCATATCTGGACCCCAAATTTAACTGAAAGAGGAATTTAGACTTTATACCGAGTTTAACTGAAAAATTTGGATTTTAAAAACAAGTTTAATTGAAAGAGAAATTCGGAATTTTATGTCGAATTTTAACTGACTTATATTTATCTTATCATTATTAATATTATTGACTCTGTAAGATAAATATATTTCTAATACGTTTTCATTTTATTTTTTTTATGCATTTATATTTCTAAGCCCGAAGGGGTCACTTCAGTCTAAAAGGCTACTTTTCTTTAAAATTTTGTGATTATTTTCTTTAACAGTGGTTACAAACCTTTCTCAACTCTTTAACTTCAAAACAGGAAACTTGATAAGCAAGGTTGCTGCGCGGAGAAACAGGTTGATATACATGAAACATGTAATATATATAAAACTAATTTTCTTTTATAACTGGAAAAAATAATTAACTTTCGAATTTAACTGAAAGTTTAATGAATTTTTCTGTGAACTTCATAATTCGAATTTTAGCAAATATTCGCCAGTCCTTAGACGTTCACATTGAAAACTTTTCTTTCCAATATTATTTGTAATCAATGATAACATTTAAATAATTATTTAAATAAAAAATTTACGTAAAAACTTCCTTAAAAAATATAATAAAACCAAAATAAGTAAACCAAATTTATAAAGAATTAATTTTGTGCTTCTTAAATTTAAACTTGAAATGCGATTAGATATTTACTTTATAATTTTCATTGCTTGCAATTATCTGTTATCAGCTGCAATATGGCTGCTATACTGGTTAAGTAATTAACTAAAATTGAAGTTTTTTTTAAAAATATTTTTAATGTATTTACTACTGGTTGGGTTGTATAAATTAATTTTCAGGCTATCTAATAGCCTACTAAAATTATTCAACACTTTCCAGTTCTTTGTTTAATGCCGTGTTTATTGCTACAAAAATAATAACCATACTCTTTACATAACAATAACCAACCATTTTTCATTAAAAACCCCGTGAAAAAATGCAATCAAATGGCGATATAACGGTATTTGAAATATATTTATTTAGTGCAATTGTATCAGTACGCACCTACAACCTTTGCACTACCTTCCTTTTTGCTGCTATATCTAATATCTTGTTTTAGAAAAATTCAATTTAGTGAAATCAGTTTACCCAGTAGGCACTGTACCTAAAAAGGACATCTTTTGAACGTTCCAAAAACGTCCAAAAAGTTTAAAAGACGTCCAAAACGTCCAAAAGCCGTTTAAAAGATGTCTTTCTTACGTCCCGTGCCCACGGATATGAAAATTAAATTTATTCATTAAGCTGGTTACATAGTTACACACAATTATCTACTATTATACACAAGTACTTTCTTGTAAAGATAAAGAGCTAATTAAAACATATAAATTATAACGCCTTTTTTTTTGAAATAGGTTTCTAAAGAGTTTAGTTTTATACAGCGTTTAAACAGCGTATTTTGCTAACGATTTTTATTTACAAATGTTTTCTTTTGTGTGTGCTTTTTTTCAAAATTATATATACCTCTTGTAATGTTTATTGTTCGAGAAATTGGAATTTTTTAACATCCTTGTTGTAAATCATAATGGTTGTCAAAAAATAGATAAACTTAAATTGTTTAAGTATTTCTCTTATTGGATAATCGTAATGTATTTCAAAAGTAACCATGCCACAAACTGGTTATGGAGTTGTTTTTAATACATTTTTTTCACTGAGGTGCTGAATAAATAATTTTTTCGAAGCGACTAAAACTTAATTGCAATTTTTTATTTATTTTAAGCTTATTTTTATCATCGCCACCATTACTTTTATTAAAGCCAAGTAAACAGAAAAACAAACGAATATGTTCTTAACAAATCAAAATCTTTACAAAAGACAATGATAAAAATTCTTTTAACAAAGAGTTTAATCTTTGATTTTGATGTCATGTATTTTATCACAATTCATCACATCTTTCTCTATAACAACGATTAAAATGTGATGGATTTTATCACAACCTATGTAAAAATCACGATCTAAATAAAGAATTCAATGATCATTATCTTTGTAAACAATATTACTATGGCCATATTAATAAATAATTAAATTCAACAAATATCCTTACATTAAATTCAAATAAACAAGAATTGTCACTAAAGTGCTTGGACGGAACAATGGTTTTTGGTTTATAGGTTATACTCAGTTTACGGAAAAACGATCTGACCAGCCAATATTTATTGCAAAAAAAAGTTTTTCTACTGTATTGTGAACGCATGTATTATTAGGAAACTACTTAATTCAAAAAAGAGCCTACATGAGCTTAAAAGAGAAAAGAGGTCTCATTATGAAAAATGTTTTAGTATTTATCGTGTATCAAAACGTCAAACATTTTATTTCGAAACCAAAAACACATTGTTTTTCAAAGTTTTTAAATAATTTGCGGAATTGACAGTCTAATGATGTTGTAAAAAATGTAAATCTGGACCAATGTTTGCAGCGATTCACAAATCAGATCTACATGACTTATTGACTGTTCTAAAGTCAATAAGTCATATAGATATAAAATCCACAGAACTGAAAAAAAATTATTGTGTTAAAGTAAGCATTTCTCCATTTATTTCAAAGATTAAAAAAAATAAAAATGTTCTTTATATCAACAACAGCAACAATAGTAATAATAATAATAGTAATAACAGTAATAACAATAATAATAAAAATAGATATCTGGATCGTTTTTTTGAGGAATGATTTGCGTCGTTGAAGGAACAATTATAATGATAATAATTACAATAAAAATAACAGTAATAAATTTTTTTTTTCAAACTCATATAAATAGTTAAATCAAGTTTTATTTTATATAATTTTACATTAAGCTTGGTGTATAATCTTTTTTACTGTGTATCAAAGTTTATTCTTACTAGTTTACAGATATGAATCAACTAGTAATTCTATATTTAGACTAAATGAGGGATTTAAATACAAATTAATATAATATAAATATAATATAAATAATATATATAGTAATATAAAAAATATGTATAGACTAAAATGAGGATTTTAAATATAATCAATCGCTGTTTTATTTACCAAACTAGCATTACCACACAGACTAATAAAAAACAAACTTCTAGTTTGTTTTCTATTTGTCTGTGTGGCGGTGATAGTTTGGTAATGGTAATTTTAGAATACTGAATTTTGGTAATTTTAGAATACTGGCAGTGATTGATTTTTGTTTAAATCCCTCATCGAGCAGTAATCGTCAATCATTTGTCAGCTTGTGCTTTAAGTATCCAAGTGAGTTTTCATGAATAGATAATTTGTTAGCAGTATCTGTGTCCAACCATTCTTTATACTCAGAAAAATTAAAGATGATCTTGTTAAGGAAGAAACATTAAATATAGGTATAGATTTAAAATAGTCTGGTTTTCTGTGCATTCTTGCTTTTTCAACTGTGTGTTTTAAACAAGTTTAGCGTTACTACAGAAAAAAATTTTTTTTCCTAAAATATAACCTTACGTTTTGTCACAAAATTAAATCTCATATTTTATCACATGTTCTGAAGTTATTGTTTTGAGGGATCAAATCCTTTACATCCATATATCACAATCATTATGTACCTAAAGCTTTTGTTTTAGATGATAAATGCTTGTAGTGTAAATTTCTATGTAAAAAAAGGTATTGTGCTAAACAATTAAGCCGATTAACTAATAGTTTTAATAATAGTTATGAACAAATGAGGTCTTTTAATGTGTTGTTAAAAACTATATTAAACTCATTTAGAGACTCTATGGTAACCAATAATATAATGATGTCTACTTGCGCAATTTATGAGATTTAATATTAATATAATTATGAAAAACCAATGATTTTTGTTAATAAATATACTAATTTTGGTAAATAAAACATAATTAAGACCCAAACTTAAGTATATTCTTATTTATATCATATTAGAATGTTTAGGAAAATGTTGAAATGACCACCTTATTTGGTTTGGGTGTAAAGTTTATATAATCATAACCTTTGAATTTTGAATTTTAAAACCTGTCGACTTAGATTTAGTGTAAGAATTTAAAAAAATAAGAGTTACTTATTTGTTGCCCTCAGATTTAAGTGAAGTATATACCGGTAGTAAATTTAAAAAAAAAGTTGAGTAAGTTTTCAATAAGTTTTCTTAGTGTTTTTCTTTGGCATTGAAATGGGAATTTTGCAGTTCCTTGTCCATTCAAAGAAGCATCAAGGCTTCAATTGTTTCTGGTGCAAGATTGGCTCTCCTGTCATTTGTAATCAGCTTTGCAATGGAATTCATTCGTTAACTTGGGGCTGAGGTAGCAGGAATGGCAAGAACAAAGCTAGATACAATGAAAAATACTGAAAATGTCTCTTTATTTTTTCCCCATCACTTTAGTGCTTCATTCCCAAATTTTTTAAATCTTGAACATTTGGTGCCACAGCTTTAGTTCTACTATATTGTTCAATTTCATTATTCTCAACAGGGGCTGTTGAGTCAATATAGGAAGAAAGAAACAAACCAATGCAATGAATATGATTTATTTTGAATTTATCAGACAAAATGTCAGTTGCAAAACTTGACAAGTACGTAATAATATCTCTTTGGTTTTCATGGTCCTCTGTGAAGACCTGAGAATCATATTGAGTTTCAAAGTCAGAATCATTAACCCAACGCAAGAGGTTTTCAACAGGAAGAGTGTTTGCCAAGTCAGTGTCATCATAAATTACGTAAGACTCAGGATTGTCTGATTCAGGAGTAATGTTCAAAGGAATCTGTGCAAAAGATGAGGAGAAAGACTTGAAATTATCTTGCATACTAAAATTTAACAAAATTGGCATATAAATTGTTGGATAGGTTGACCCTTCCAAATCATCACTTGCAGCTTTGAAAACTTTTAAAAATTTTACCAAAACCTCCAACAGATTTTTCTCAATTGCCTCAATTGCTACCATTTTATTAGTTCCTCGTAAATGAATCAACAATTCATCATACATTAGAAGGACTCCTTTAAAGAGTGCCAGATGTAAATTCCAACTTGTAGCTACATATTTTTTTAGAGTCCGACTTAATTTTGCATTCACATTTCCACTCTTCACAAATGTAACAACTTGATAACAATTGTGAAGAAGATCATGCAAAGATAAGCAGTGAATTTTCAGTTCAGATGGTTTAAAAAGTTTTGTCAAAATATTGAACAAGATGCTACATGAAATTCTTGTCGAATGCAAGATTTCTGGACGAATGTCTATATCTTCTATTGCTACTACAAAGCCACCATCTTTGAAAGCACTCAAAATATTAGAACCTTGATCAGTAGTGAAAATTATTCGTCTCAGTCCGCCAGCAGTATAGGCATCTACCTTTTTAAAATTGTCAATGAGATATCGAGAGACGAAAGTGGCAGTTTTTCAAATAGGGGGTAACACAGAAAAAGCCATTGCCGCCTCCTGTACTTGATTATTTTCAATCCAATGCAGCGTCATTGATAGATACGAGTTTTTCTGAAAATCATCAGTCCAAATGTCAGTAAATATGCCTACACCACTTCTTTCTAGTTTCGCTTTGAGTATTCGGCTGATTGTGATTCTAGACTTTGGAACACTAGTTTTCATGGCTTCAGCAACTCTGTGTTTGAAAGGAACAATGTCTTTAGCAGTAATATGTGCCTGATAAGTAGCACCAAGATGAATAGCAGTGTTTATGACAGATTCAAATCCTTCCGCATAAATTGTTACAAATGGACGAAGATCAGTACTAAATAACAAAAGACAACTATTCAACATCGCATTCTTGTGGTTTTTATGAACTTGCACAGATGTTTTGAAGGTAAAATTTTCCTTTTTTATTACTGGCAAAATAGACTGTGAAGGATCTTGAGCTATTGGGGCATGTGTTTTTAAATGTCTGATCAAAGTAGTCGTGCTACTTAGCTTATGGTGAGCAGCTTTTTTACAAATGTTACAAACTGCAATATTTTTGACAGGTTTGGTGGCATGTAATTTGAAGAGCAAAGAAAAATTCATCCAAACTTCTGACTTGCCTACACCAATAGTTTTCGCTTTCAAAAGAACAGAACCACTGGAAATTTGTTCATTTAAAATTGCATTAAGTTCAATGACTTCATCTGAAGTCTCATAGATATCTTTTATAACATGCGGCATTTTGTATTTTTGTGTAATAAGTTCTCGAAAATGTGTAACTAATATTCACCTTTATCCTGTAGTCCAAGGAAAATGAAACTTTTAAAAGTCTTGAAATAATTTAAAGCTGTGGTGAATAATCGAAAATAAAACCACAAACAAAAAATAATTCCCATAAAAAAAAGCATGAAAAACACACCTGGAGAATTATTTAACTTTTCTGCGGTCACATACAAAGCTATGATGCGTATATAGAACAATAGACCATTAAAAGTTTACAACAAGATAACAATAGAATCGAAATAAACAAAATATTTAACGTTTATATGTGCGCACGTTTCATGCTCTTCAGATATCTGTTCACAAGCAACAAGAGTACAACCGTAGCATAGTTTCGCATACACCGTGATTTTTAATAAAAAAACTTAAACTAGGATAAAACAAAGGTTTAAACGATATCAACTATAAACTATAACCTAAAATATACAGTAACCATAACTTAGAATCTCCAGAAAAAATGAATATTTCCACTATAACAATTAACTATTAATTGTAACGCATTTATTTTCCGGTAAACGTCAACTAAACAATCACCCCAGAAACGTCAAAACACAATAATCAAAACAACGTACAGAATACTTAAAGGACACTTACTGTACACAGAACTGGACACTGAATCATATTCCCCTCTGAAATTCACTTCTCAATACTGGACACCTGTCTAAATATGGTAATTTACCTTGCACTCTCTAGCACTTATGTAAAATATCTCTTCTCTTCCCTCAGAAATACAACGGCCTGATGTGTTCCAAATAAGTGGTGGAACTTTAATAGCTTCCACAGCGAAACAATAGCAAAAGTCTTGAATAATTTAAAGCTGTGATGAATAATTTGGATTAAAATGGAATAAATTCAAGAGAGATAATAATGCTGAACAAGTCGTACAACCGAACAGTCGAACACTTTCGGAAAAGTCAATCAATTTTAATCGATTTGGCCCAGAAATGCCAGCCCGGTTGGACGCCAAACATGGCGGCCATAAAAAAGTTGGACAATGGCGGACATCGGACAAAACATTCTTCTATCAGAACCGAACATTTCGATCACGCACACCGTTGAAAATTTTTCAATTCAAACCGATCAATCATCTTGCAAAATTTTTTTGACTCGGTCGCACATCGGACACAATTTGGCCCATGTCCGACCATCTCTAGCAATAAATCACGCAACGCAAAATACCTTTAAAAAACATGAGATATATATATATATATCTCATGTATATATGGCTCTTTTACGCGGCAACTTTCATTTAACTTAATGGGTTATTTTAATTTTTTATTTAAATTAAGCCTCTGCGAGGGAAAACTTTTGATCTTTTTATATTTTGTTGATTGTGAAATTTTGCTTGCGTAATTTATTGGACGACCCTTATATATAATTTAATATTCACGTAGATTTGTGCGCGGGAAAGTTCTTTAAAGACTTTCAATAAAAGTATTAATGTAATATAAGTAAAAACATTAAAAGATTTTATTCTATAGAAAGATGTATATTTTTACAAAAATTTATAAAAATTTGCATCATATAAAACTTTTTCAAGTCTTTTTTACATAGTGTACAATACTTAACATTGCATATTTTATATAAAAATGGTGGATTAGAGATGAATATTTAAATTATTTAAAGTCTTTAAATAATATATATATATATATATATATATATATATATATATATATATATATATATATATATATATATATATATATATATATATATATATATATGTATATATATATATAAAATTTATAATCAAAGTCTTATTATAATTATGAAACTATAGTGTGGACCAGTATGTTTTGGTTTGTATAGTCAAAAGACAATTTTGTTTGTGTTAATGAAAATCTATCAAGTTGAATAACTAATGGTTTTGTCCATTGTCCGAATCAAAATGTGAAATTTGCAGTAAAAGATTAAAATATAACACAACAGTAGGTTGGTATAAGTTTAAACTAAAATGTAATAAAACTACAGGTATTATAACCTATTATATATAAATGATTATAACATATAGATATGTTATAACCTGTTAATATATATGTTATAAATATGTTATAAATATGTTATAAATATAGATCTATATTTATATTAGTAGTATTAAAGACCATTTAATCTTTATCAAATCTTATGTAAAGTATTTGTTGTATTCTTTTTGTTAGGGATCATAAATATAATAACATCAGGTAAAGTAAGAACATATATAAACTGAATTGCAGGTGTTAACATAACTCCAAAGTAGGTTGATATTTTCGTTTTACCGTTTGTTTTTTTAAGTATTTTGCTGCATTAATAAAACAAAGATGGCCTACACAAAAGAAGAGAACAAAAATTTAAAGCTTTAGTTAAAAAGGCAAAAAATAGACTAGTTAATGTAGGCTTTGATAATATAGGAGCTACTATACAATAAAGTAAACAATAAAATCATTTTTAAATATATCCACTTTGTTTTGTCATGGACATATAATGCTCAGCCAGAGAGAGGAGCCAGTCAATGAAGATCTCTAAAGAACAAAAAGATTTTTTTTTTTTTTTTAATGTATTATTAATGTCAAGCTTTTCAACTGTTATGGAATTTAAGTTAAAATAAATAAATAAAACACATTCTGGTTATAAAAAGCATATGTTATTATATAAACATTAACGTAACGTGTGTAAAGTGTGACTTTTTTAACTAACTTTCATTACTCAGCCATCATTCGCGATTGTCTTGGATATATCAATATTGTACCATTCATGACAACTTTCTGCTGATAATTTTTTTTTTACACAGTATAATCTAAATCATCAAGATTCATAGATGACAAATTGTTAAATAAATTTCTTATTTCATAAATAATTAGTATTTATAAAAAATAAAAAGTTATTAAAAGTTGCTAACAGCATGCTTAAATTAGAGCTAAGGTATCTTATAAACAGACTTCAAAACAGCAAAAAATTTATAAAAAAGAAGAAAGAAAGTTAAGGAAAAACTGTTTTTTAAACAGCTTTTTTCTTAACTTTCTTTCTTCTTTTTTTTAACATTTCAATATATCCGTTGAGTATCAAATCACGTTTATATAGACTAGTTTAGATTGATTTGTCTACTAACTCTAACCTCTCAGTTGTATTCATGTCTAGTTTTTCAGATCTTAATTAAGATTTTGTTTATTAGATTGTTTTTGCCATGATTTCATTATTTTTTGTTAATTTGTGATTTGAGTATTTCATTATTTTAATTTATTTGTGATTTGATTGTATTTTTACAGTGTTTTTTTTAATTGATTTTATTTATTTTGATTTCACAAGTTAATGGCAAATAAATTAAAAACAAAGTTTAACTTGACCAGATCTAAAACAAAACAAACAAAAGAGAATTGATTTTAAATATTTACAAGGTGTTATTGGTATGTATATTAAATTTCTTTGCGCTGCTCCCGCCTATATATATATATATATATATATATATATATATTATATATATATATATATATATATATATATATATATATATATATATATATGTGTATATATATATGTATATATATATATATATATATATATATATATATATATATATATATATATATATATATATATATATATATATATATATATATATATATATATATATATATATATATGTATATATTTATATATATATACACACATCCTGGTATCTTAAACACCGGCTAACTCAAACTTTTGTTATCCTTAACTGTAAGAGGTCAAGTTATTTGTGCTTAATTGTATATATATATGTATATATAACCCGTAACTGGTTATCAGAAAGTTTTATTATTTGATATTTGTCAGTCGATGTAGCAGCACTCCGTTGCGAGTCAGGCTATAAGATAGTCGATGTGGCAACACTCCGCGCATGATTTACAGTAAAAAAAATAAAAATAAAAACATTTTATTAAAAATAATAAAAACGTTGTTTATATTTTTAAAAACATTCAGAATGTTTGACTTGAGCGATAACTGTCTCCAAAGTTTGTTTTATGTGTGTGTATATGCGTTGATGTATGATGTTGATGTATAATGTACCTTAATCCAAAAAGGTTGATATCTGGTCAATAATGAAGTAAACTAGGCATAGATCAATAATGAGTTGTTTTTTTACCATTATTGATCACTTAATGTTTACATTCGCTGTGAACAATGTGAAGTATAATAATACTTGTAGTATGTGCAAATATACCTTACTTTAAAGATATTTTCATTTAGATGCAGTTACCCGATGTTCTTAAAAATAAAGACACAATGCACAAAGTATAATTTAGACTGTTTGAAGTTTGTACCATATTGATTGAATTGTGCAAAACGTGCATCAAACAAAATCACAGTCTGATTACAGAAGGCGATAAAAATATACATGAATTTGATGTTGATGATGAAGATAATGATATCATGATTTTATCAAGATCGTTTTGAAAATAATTTTAATTTTGTATAAGTTTTTGTTCTGGAAATGTTTAAATTATTTTTTTGGTTTTATTTTCTTTCATTAATTGCTTTTCAATTTCTATAATTTAGTTACCTGCGTTAAAAAATGATACATTGCAGATTATTTGTAATACTATAACAAAAGTAAGTATCATAATATAAAATTAACTAATAATACTACTAGTAATAATAAGTGGAACCTGTAACAACTTAGATCAAGATGTGCAGTACAATAGCATAAGATATTGTTCTATGACAGTAATTATAAGTTTATGAAGAATTATTGTTTCTTTTCTGACTCATAACAACACAATATTGTAAAAAAAATGTTTTTTCGGAATAAAAGAGTCACGGCGCAAAAAGCTGTATCTTTAAGGTTTATAAACTCGTATATAAATTTGTTGAATCAAAGCTAAATGAACGATAATCTAACGTTGATTTTTGGTTTGTCTTCAATGTTGATCTAACGTTTGGTTTGCGTTGCAACGTTGATTTGCGTCTCCTTTTAAGTAAAAATCAACCATTTTTCAACCATAAATTTCAACGGTTTTTAAACGCTGTTTTAACGTTGATTGTTCTTCCTGGGATGGTAAATGTTTTAGGTTTTTTTTTCCAGGCTCCCATCACCAGAAGTTTTATTTCTTAATCTAGCTACTGCTCGGGTTATACGTATATTACACAGTGGCTTGGCAAAATACTTTTCGCCAGGTGTGACATGCTGGTCCAGGTGCCCAATTTCTGTTTCTCTCGAACAATAGCTTTTACTAAAAAAAACTCTTTAAATACATCTTGAAGCTCCTAAACCTCGCAGCCGTTGGCTGAGTTGCTTAAGGGATAGTAAAAAATACTTATACTGGCCTTGCTATAGTCAGGCTACTGATACTACACGCAGATAAAGATATTTACATAAATAATTCTAAAGTTTTCACGCTCATAATAAATAAATATAAAGCCCTTTACATAAATAAATATTATACATAGATATTCATAAATAAACTATACATAAATAAATACGCTCATAAATAAAAACGCCCAAAAATACCGTAGCTTTTAAAACCAATGCTGGATTATGACTTGCAGGGCCTGGGGATACTTTTGAGCAGGTGGTCTTTTTTCTTAATAAAGTGGCGAAAAACCTTACAAAAATAAAGCATCGACCTAAAAATTTTGGAGCTCCTAAATCTGCAGGACATGGCATTGTAGCCACCATAATCCAGGACTGGTTTAAACTTTCCCTCCTTAGTTTTTCAATAATATTTACTTTTATGCAAAAAACCTGTAAAAAGAACTAACAATTATACCAACTATGCCTTTTAAATAGTTTACCCTTTCGGAGTCTCCCATAGGTATATGCACCATTTCACTGCCATGTTTCAGGTTTGTCTGAATTCTAGATTTTACTGCTTTGCGTTACTGTTGAACAAGATCCTGTCAAAGTTATTGTTGAATATAAGTAAATTTACTTACTTTATATTAATTACTTTTAATTTACTTTACAATTTATTTAAAAATATATGCTTATGTAATTTAAGTTTTATTCTATATAATTTCTTTTTAATAAAGATTTGCAATTACATTTAAAATAAAAAAGTCCTTCTCAAAAGCTATTGCTTTATTTATATATTTAATTTACATTTGGTAGCATATTACTTTCATGTAATTTACTTCATATGTAAGTTTTTTTTTAATATAATTTTTATAATTTTATAATAAAGTAAACAGCTTTTTTATGTAACTTACTCTTACAAGTAAAAGTAAATTACTTTTTGATGTAATCTTCTTTTACGTATCTTATTTTGAAAGTAAAAAAACTTACATTATCAAGTAAAAGTCGTTTCAAAAAAATTAATTACTTATACGGAAATGTAAATTTGCGTTTTGCGTTAAAAATAACTTAAGTAATTTTCTTTTTGATAAAAATTAACTTATTTGTGTAAGTAAGTAAAAGAGCCATCCCTACTTAATGTTGCAACAAATCAGTAATAACATAAGTAGGTACTAAATTTCGTTGTTTTTGGAAGGTTTTTGCTTGGAATAATTGGTTAATGTTTTTGAGGATCTCAATTTTAAACATTTATAACTATTAACTTAAACTGAACCTATGTGTCGAAAATTGCGAATACGCCTGTCCGGGTAACCGTGGAATTGTCGTCGAATTGTCGAGAAATTGTTTATATTTTTTTTCAAAGTTGAAATCAAACCAGATGGGCTTGGAAAATCTGACGCAGTTCCTACTTGGGTTCAAAGGTTATATTATTATTTATTATTATTTCTGCTACGAGGGTTCAATGACTGGACATTTTTTTGAAACGATGTGTTATTGATTCATTCATTTCAATTTGAAAAGGCCATACAGTTTTATTTAAAACCATATACCATTTATAAATATATATATTCTTTTTCTTTTCTTAATCTTATTATATTTAATCTTGCTTATAAACGTAAAGAACAAACAGTGGCCGTCAATTCAATCAGGCGAGTTTTCAAGCAAGCTAACAGTCTTATGGTTGCTAGTTTGCACTAAGATTGCTTGAATGAGTCGACGAGTCTGAAAAATACAGCCATCAATAAGTATTTAAAAATTGCACAGTTTGATTGCAATATATCACCTTTAATTGAGGTGGATGAGGAGTTAAAACAAGAAGAAATTACGAGTAGAGAGTTAACCATTTTTTTAAAGCGATCTATTTTAAGTATAGAAGATTTTATTAATAAAAATAATGTAGATGGTATAAGTTCGAATAAGTTTATTAGCAAGACAATTAAGCTTAAATTACAAATCTTTGACGGTAAACAAGAAAATTGGCAAACTTTTAATGATAACCGGTTTAACAAGTTTAACCAGAATTTAAGGCAAAATAATCTCCGTTATCAAAATTTTTCTACAAATTTAATTACATGTGTTTGTTGTTTAAAAAATCATAAATTTCATAATAGTAATTTAGTGACTGATGTTTTATCTAGGAAAAATATTTTAATTGAAAAAAGATGTTGCTTTCGTTGCCTACGCGAAAGTCACTCGTGTAAAAATTGTAGATTAAATTTTCGTTGTTTTAGATGCGACAAGCCTCACCATATATGTATTTTTCTTATGTTTTAGAGAGAATAATAAATTTGATAATAACTCTAAAGTAGGCCAGTTAACAGCTGTTGCTGATGTTTCTTCTAAAATTAATCAACACGTTTTACTCCATACAGCCTGGGTTAAAGTTAAAAATAATAATTCACGATTTAATTATTGTCGTCTTCTCTTTGATAACTGTTCCCAATTAATTTACATTACACCTTCATTATGTAAGAAATTTAATTTTTTTTTTTTTTTGTAATTTATTTTCCAGAATAATATGAACAAGGTAAATTTACAATGAATGTATTACTGGTAGTACTTGCAGAAGACCACATGATCTTATCATGAAGCCCTTTACAATCTATATATAAAAAAAATCGTACATTCAAAAATTACATATGCGTTATAATACTCATCAGATGTTAAGCGAGTTTTAACATAATATTTTATAATACAGGTATATAACATTCTCAATGTTGAATATTATTATATAAAGTATTCAATATATGTTGTATAAATTATATTCTTCATACAGTAAAACAAAAATAATGTATTAAATCATATTAACTTGAAATACTAAAAATAGATGAATATATTTTGTGTTGAAAATATTAATTTTTTAAATTTCTTTTTAAAAGAAGAAAAAGACCATTTGAAAGAAAAATCAAAGTTAGGTAATCTATTTTATTCCAGAGAAATGGACCAGGATAAGTAATACAAAACTGGTTAATTTTTGTTTTGCAAAATGGCTCTTGAATAGTTTTACTACAATGAAGTTCATATTTGTTTTTGGGTTTCAAATTATGGAGATTTATATAAACACTAGGAAATACATTTTCTTTACATTTAAACATATAACATAAAATACTAAAAATATTTAGCTTGTATATATTTAAAACTTTCATTTCTATAAGAAGTGGTGTTGAGCTTAAAAAACGATTTGCAAAATTAATTATGCGAGCTGCGTGTTTCTGATGCCGATAGAGAGACTTAAGTTTGGTTTTGAGAGCGCTTCCCCATATAATATTAGCATAGTTTACATGACAATGAATAAATGAATAATATAGTTGGGTTAGTTGGTGTTTATTTAGTATATATCTAGCTTTATATAGAATTCCAATGCTTTTAGCAACTTTCATGGAAATATTATCAATTTGTTGATTCCAAGATAAGTTTTCATCTATTATGACTCCTAAGAATTTTATATCTTTTTCTCTTTTTATGATTGTATTGTCAAATGATAAGTCAGGCAAGATATTTTGGATTCACTTTTTTTTAGAGGTTTGGTAAAAAAGTAAAATTTTGTTTTATCCGTATTCAAAAATAATTTATTTTTTCTAAGCCAATATGATATTCTTTTTAGTTCATTATTCTTTTTATTAAAAAGTATATCTATGCCTTCGTGCAACTGAAATAAATTCGTATCATCCGCAAAATTTACGGTCGTTAAGTTAGAAGCTTTGTAAAGATCATTTATGTATAATAAAAATAACAGTGGTCCAAGTATGGACCCTTGGGGGACACCACATGTTATATTCGTTATTATTTGCGATGAGGATTCTTTATTTTAAATAAATTGTTTGCGATTACTTAGGTAGCTTTTGAACCAATTTAAGGTTTTATCTATTGCACCATAGCTCTCCAGCTTTTTAATTAAAAATATGATGATTAACAGTATCAAAAGCTTTTGACAAGTCAATGAATACGCCTAGTGTGAATTGAGAATTCCTAAATGAGTCGGCAATACTGCGCGTTACTTGGAGAATAGCGTGTTCAGTAATATTGTTTTTTTGAAAACCAAATTGATTTTTATAGAGGAGTTTATTATCAATAAGATGAGTGCATATTTTGTTATACATTACTTTTTGTAATATTTTTGTAAAAGACTGGTAGAACTGAGATAAGAGGATAGTTTGGTATACTTGTATGATCACCTGTTTTAAAGATTAGAACTATTTTTGCTATTCTCAAACTATCTGGAAAAGATCCTTGAGTGATAGATGCTTCAAAGACTTTGAAGAGAATATCTTTGATCACATTATAAGAGTCGATTACAATATTTCCATATATATCATCAGGCCCAGTTGCTTTATTCCTTTTTAATGATTTAAATGCTATTTCAAATCCATATAACTTAGATTTGAAAAATTTATAGTTGAATTTGGTGACGATATAAATTCGTCAACAGAGTTGTTGTCTACATAAGGAATCTTATTTGATAGGTTATTTCCAATTGTTGAAAAAATTTATTGAATTCGGCAGCGATTTCACTTGAATCGGTAACTAATTTATTTTCTACTTTCATAGCATTCGGCATCGAAATTGTGCTTGTTTTATGTTTGCCAGTAATTTCTTTCATTATTTGCCAAACCCGCCTTGAATTATGTTTGTGTTTCATAAGCAAGTCAGAAGAGTAAATTTGTTTGACTTTTTTGCGGAGTTTTTCAAATAGATTTTTATAAGCTGTATAGTTATTTTTATGTTTGTCTCAGAGGCGTAGAAATAATTTTTTGGTGTTCAAGATAGGTAACTTCCAGACATGGAGCAAGCTCCAAACATTTATATGTTTATACTTATGTCAAATAATGAGGGTTTGCAAAAAATTGCGATGATTGGAGGCTGGAAACAAAAAAGCCCCAAAATTTTTGCCCCCCTGCCCAAACGTGAGAGCAACAAGTTGATGAAGTCTTTTTTGTACTATTCTTAACTAGACTTATAAACATGGATAAATTTTAAGTTTCATAGTATTATCTATTAGCGTTTAAAATTATTATCATATAAAATTTGCAACCCCCTCAAATTTAGGGGGGTTTAAACTTTATATGGTCATAATTTTTGAACGCTAAAATATTTTAAAATGAAATCTATAATTTATCGATGAATATAAGTCTAGTTAAGAATAGTACAAAAAATACTTCATTAACTTGTTGCTCTCACGTTTGGGGCAGGAGGGGGGAGAAAATTTTGGGGCTTTTTTGGAGTTTGCTCCATGTCTGGAAGTCATATCTCATACACCAAAAAAATGTAACGTTTGTGCCATTTTGTAACGTTTGTGCCATAACGTTGTAATAACGTTGTAATAACATCAACAACACTAACTCCAATTATTATCAAAATACAACGTTGTATTAACGTTGGCTACGCTAACATTTTTTTTCATCCGAATTACAACATTGTGGCAACGTTAGTTACGCTAACGTTTTTTCTTATCTGAATTACAACATTATGGTAACATTTGTTACACTAACGTTATTTTTATCAGAATCGTAACATTGTGGTAACGTTAGTTACACTAACGTTTCTTTTCATCGAATTCATAGATATATAAATTACTGGATACGGCATAGGCATATATTTTTGGAAAATATTTTGAAGTCGTTGAAAAAGTGACGTAGAGTGAGGCAAAACAATTCGTAAATAGTCGTTTAATTAAAGTAATATGTAAATAATATATATATTGTAAAGCATATTACTATTACAAAAAGTTTATTAAAAGTAATATATATTATTAAGTTTCAAGAGAATTTGTTTATTTGTATAATTTTAATTATTAGGCCCATGACTTGAGGCTATTAACAATTTATCAGCAGCACCTGAGGATTTGATAATGAGCTATTTAAAGTGAAGTTGTACTAGCAAATAAAATATACAGTTTAAATTTTAACGTTATACTTTTATTGAATATTAATTTGGTTTCAAAAAATGGTGTTTTCTGAAGACTAACTAATCATTTTTATATACATCTATATCTATGTATATTATATTTATTATAATATATACCTATATTTATGTATAAAATACATGTTTGGAATATCTTGCATTGACAAAGCACTTATTTTGTTGGATCAAGGTATTTTTTCAGTGTTTTTCTTAAAATAAAAATACTATGTGTTATTTTATAGTATATATATATATATATATATATATATATATATATATATATATATATATATATATATATATATATATATATATATATATATATATATATATAATGTGGATATTAATTTCTTTCACTGATTTTTGAACAACGCAAGTTTAGTTAGTTTGTTTCGAACTTCTTTTCCTTGTATATAACTTGTTGCACAGGATGAGACATGGTATAAACGTACATCTAAATAGGCCTCTATAATCAAATTGATCGGTTTAACCAAATGATTATCTTCCACTGGGAATTCCTGAATGTGACTTGAAAGTCCTTTAAAAATTGCTTTAGAAAATAAATGACGGCAGATTAATTAAATGTGGAATAGACTCCATAAAAAGTTGTATTTCTTTGATTTTTGATTTGTCTGGAATGCTTTGTCTTATAAACTTTTCAACAAAAGAACAAATTACAATAACATTTTTTTTTTGATGGATGAAGTAGACCACCTCTGCTTTTTTGATCAACAAGTAAACTTTGTGAATTATCTTCCGTTAGAGATGCAGAACAGGCTTTACATTTAATAGATCTTCTTAGTTTTCGACCAACAAATCCACCTATATACTTCACTACTTCTTCGGAATATTCAGACAATTGGGATGGTTCCATAATACTTACTGGTGTAAAATCCTCATTAGATATAAACACAGTTGAATCATTGTCATTTAATTTACATTCTTGATGATTCACAATTCCTTTTGTTACAGAAAGTATTTCTGTAGCATACTGAGCTAAACAATTACCAGCTTTTATGTTTCGTAAAGAGTGACGCACCAACAAACGTCAATATGTTGTCATAAACTGTTTTGCTGATGGATTGTTATTGAAACCACCTTGACTTCTAACAGCACAAAAGAACATTTCAATATGATCTTGACTCTGTTTGTATGTCAACAAGAATTTAAATTGGCTTTCTGGAGTTAAAATCAAGTATCGGCTAAGTTGAATTACTGATTGGAGGCTAAACATAAATCCAATAAAGCCAGTTTTTCGGTTTGTTTTATAAATTAAGTTATCAGCAATGTCTGTCAAAGTGTACAAGTACTGACATACCATATTGACAAAATTTGTGCAGTGTTCCAAATTGCTTAAAAAGATAGGAGCTTTATAATTTTTACCAATAAAATTCCCACTGTTTAATAAATCAAAACTTTTGTCTATAAGCTGAATAAAATTGATAGTTGGTCCACAATCTAGAAACTCTTTTAATTTTAACTTGTTTGCACAAAAATCAAGAGCATCTGCAACACTTTGACTTAAGGTTTGTGCTGCCAATTTCACTTTCATTTTTTGTTGTTTCTATTCAATATGGTGTTTTTTCATGAATTCCTTCTTTTGATTGAAGCTCATACAATAGTTCAATGAAAGCATAATTAATAATACCATTGTTATTGTCTTTTAGCAATTTCTTTTCACCAAAGCAATTTCTAACTAATTTTAACATATGGCAACCATCAAGAATTAAAAATACTGGTTCTTCACTTACTGGATGTTTAAAGTACGGTTTCAGATTTTTTATATCACTATAGTCAGCACCAAGAATTTTTATCATAGATGAATTTGCAGCTGTACCATCAAAAGTTAAAGAAATAACTTGAACTCCAGTTTCATGAACTTTAATAAGACATTCAGAAATAATGTTTGATTTCTCTTTTGAATTAAGTCCATCTGTTAAGAAATAAGCTATTGGGATTTTCCAATGTCCATTAACAGCAACTAACAATAAAACAAAAGCTTCTTTAGCAACACCAACACTGTCATCGTTAAATCCTGTTCCATAATTAACAAAGCCATAGTATGTATGCCAATCCCAATCAATTTGCTTTCGAATTGACATTTCGTTTATCATCAAACTGCATACAATTTTTTTGGTAGATTCATTATTTTTCAATTTTAAAATTTGGAATGCTTCATGAGTAAAGCCTGGCTGTCATTAATACTACTATACCATTTTCTCAAAGTGTCTGGGTGAGGAAGACAATTATTGAAGGACGGTCTGACATAATCATATGCTTTTGCTGAATAAAAATGCAATGTTAATGCAAAAGTTCGCAATGATGGAGAGTATTTTAATTTGCTTTTGGATTTCAGTTCTCTTTGATTTAAATCTTTAACACCAGGATTAAGACGATTTAAAGTTGTTGTGGCTTCATCACTAATTAAACGTTTTTCTTGTAATTCATTTATCACATTTTGAAGTTTTGCAACTTTTTTTTTGAGTCTGCGCTTTTGTTGCATTACATATCTGATACGTTTTTTCTGTAATTTATAAACATTTAATAGAAATGACAACTTCTTGTTGACAGTTTGCAAATTGTCTGAATCAGTCTCCATGCAATCTTCTACACTCATTTTTTTATTTGTACTAATCACCTTTTCTTCATAAGTATTCTCAAAAACTGTGTCATTTTTTTCTTTCTTTATCTGTTTTTTCAGCATTCTTTCTGCTGGTGCTTTTCAAATTTAACTAGTGGTTGTTCTAAAATGTTTTGAAAAATCAAAAATTGTTGGTATTGCATCAGGTCTCAGATATTTTCTCAAACAGTAACCTGATGTTTTGCTTTCGTCAATGCAATTTTTAGAAAAATGATCTGAACAAATGAAACTAGCGGAAGAGGGGACAAATTTCTTTCGTTTTGTTGCAAGAATCCATGCTGCTCTTTTATCTGGATTCACTGGAAATCTATTTAAAAATGGATAGCTAGGATTCATTATACATACAGTGTTTGTCTTTTAAAATCAATATATCAAATTTCTATTGAATCTTTAAAATCAAAATATTTAATTTATATAGATACTAAATTCTTACCTATGAAAACTTCTGGAAACCCCTTTAGCAGATCTAGCTGTACACCCAAACGCACTGCACGAATTAACCATTTTAAAACAAGTACTAAATCTTTAAATATATTTTACATAAATATATATGTATATTATAAATAAATATATTATACATAAATATAGATGTATAATTTTATATTCAATATTAGTCTCTTAAAACTCCATATAAATCTTGCATTATACAACCATATACAAGTTAGTTAGGTAATTCATGACATATTATTTTAATAAAACTTTTATTTGCATTGCAGTATTAAACTAATAGTATTACACTAATATTGAGTATTTGAAAAGCTTTTTCTTTTTTTTTTTTTGTAGATTTTTAAAATCTTATAACTAAGATTTATTTTATTTAAGTCATCTGTAAGTAAAATATATATAAACCATAAATGAATTTAAAATTTCTTCGAAGTTATTGTTTTTATGCAATTCAAAATATAACTTGAAATTAAATTGTAAACATTGTTCAATATATACGCTGATTAAACTTTATTTTTCTGCCTCACTCTACGTCATAAAAGTAAAGTTTGCTCGGCTTCAATTAGTTCTGCCTATGCCGTATCAAGTAATTTATATATCTATGATCGAATTACAACGTTATAAAATCTTCGGTTATACTCACATTTTTTTAAAATTGGAATTATAACGTTTTGTTAACGTTTGATGATGCGGACTTTTTTTTTTGGCGCAATTACATTTGGTTAGTTAAAATATTTTATGTCAATAAAATAGCTTATCGAATCAGTTTAATAATAAAAATTTATTTTCTATCAGACTGATGAAATATTCATATAGGCTGGTATGTCTATAAGATGTTTAGACAAATATAATTATATTTGTTTAAACAAATTATCTTGTTATTTTTAAGTAATTTGTATTTCAAAACTGTATTAATATCTAGTTCTTAAGAAGTTAATTAGCTTAAGCTAAATAGTGCATGACTATTATATAATAAAATCTATGATATTCAATCACATAGTAATAAGTAAACATCTAATAATAATGCTGTTAATAATATAACTCTAACAACATTAATTTTAAAAATAAGAATAAATTCTATTTTTAAGAACAATAGGAAAGAAGGAAATACGTAATATATATATATATATATATATATATATATATATATATATATATATATATATATATATATATATATATATATATATATATATATATATATATATATATATAAATTAGTAAAAACACATCTAATTTTTGATTACTTCAACACTGTGTTTCACCATCAGTAAGTTCATCAGGAAGATTGTCTAAACATAAAAAAATTTTCAAATTATAGAAAAATTATTTCACAGTTGGGAATTGTTATAATTAATTATGTAATAACTGTAGTATTTTGCAACCAGGAAGCATCAACTACATTAGATAATTGAAAAATCATGAAAAGAATTCTTTAGAATGAGGATAAATTTGGACTGGTCATTTGTTTTTATAATTTTTTAAAAGGAACTTATTTTCATGTCTGCATTTAGAAATTAATTTTGATTTTTTATTCAGTAAATTTTCTTGATCTAAATGAGTAATAATTTCAAATTTTTAAAACTTAAGGGGTGGGAGGCTTTAACACCAAAAGTTCCTACACTTTTAAAAGTGAGGTGTAGCCCCCAGTGCTTTGTTACCTCTGATGACGTGTGAGGTAAATTAAATGGGTAATGAAATTATAACAAAAATAAAAACTGAATGTAATATCATAATCGAAATTTCAAATTTCTTTTTTTTAAATCTTTTTACTTTTATGCTTTTAAATAAGTGCATTCATAATAAACAACTAAGTTTAAAAATTTGTAAGCATAGCCTTACCTTTTTTTAATATGGTTTAAACCATTGTTTGAACCAAACAAACCTGGTTATTGTTATAAATTATTATACTACAGTATTATTAATAACTATATACAATTATTATATGATATATAAAAGTATAGAATATAATTGAAACAGTATAAAATTTAATTGTGTCTATTAATAAAGATATTATTAAATTTTTTTTTTTTTTAATTAAAAAAGATTATGTTATATAACATGCATATGTTGTGCCAATATATGCATGACTTATTAATTATTTTAAATTCTATATGCTAATCTTTTAGATAATATTGTTTAAATGTTTAAATTAAATTGCTGGCACTTGCAAAATTGCCAACAAAACAATTTTATAGAAGAAGCTTTATACTCAAGTGATAAAAATGATTTACTCCCTCAACCAACATTCTGCCAAAGTGAATAAATTATAAATGAAGAAAAAAAAGAAAATATAAGTTAGCCAGCATCATCAGAATGTTTGTTTAGTGAACCACCATCAGATTCATACACAAAATTTAGTTATGGAAATGATAATATCTTTAAGTACCATAATGTTTTACAGGAACAGCTTGCTTCATGGGCTACTAAAATTAAATGCTCGCGTGCTTCAATAAATGAGCTGTTATCCATCTTGAAAAATCTTGGGCATAAAGACTTGCCCATAGATAGCAGAACGTTGTTGAAATCTCCAAGGTATGTAGAATCACTATCTTTAAGTGGTGCCAAATATGTTTATTTAGGAATTTCAAATGGAGTTTCCAGACTTCTTAATTCATATAAGGGCAATGTTAAAGATTTAAATCCCATATCTCTTGTTGTTAATATTGATGGATTGCCTTTATTCAAAAGTAGTATCACATAGTTATGGCCGATACTTTATTCGTTTAGTGGGTTGAGTCCATTCTTTGTTGCTGTTTATTGTGGAACTCATAAACCAGATCCAGTGTCTGATTTTATAAATGATTTTTTAGGAGAATATAGTGGATTAAGTGAGGATGGTCTTAATTTCAATGGTCACTTGTTTTCAGTAAAGTTAAAGTATTTGTGTTGTGATGCACCTGCAAGAGCAATGCTTAAATCAATCAAACCTCACAATGGTTATAATTCATGTGAAAGGTATATAGTAGAAGGAGAGTATAAAGAAAATAGAGTTGTACTTAATGACATTGGATGTGCTTTAAGAAGTAATCAAGACTTTTCACAAGGAAAGTATCAGCCATTGCATCAACTAGGTAAAAGTGTTTTTGTAGACTACGGTTTTCCATGTGTTTCGGGTTTCGTACTTGACAGTATGCATTTAGTTATGTTAGGTGTAGTTAGGCGTATTCTTCTTTTCCTGAAAGAAGGACCTAGAATTTGTAAGTTATCACAATTACAACTTAATGAAATATCAAAAAATTTGGAATATTTAAAGGATAAATTGCCTAGTGAATTTGCAATACAACCTCGTTCTTTAAATAAATTGAGCCGTTGGAAAGCAACAGAATTTAAACAACTTATTCTTTACACTGGACCTGTAGTATTAAAAGGAGTTGTGTCTAATGAAGCTTATACTCATTTTTTGGCATTTAGTATTGCAATAAGAATTATGTGCTCTACTGATCCTGATAAAAGAGTTGAGTTGTTGCCGTATGCTAAGAATTTGTTAGAATGGTTTGTTTTTAAGTAAAAAGGTGTTTGTGCTGAGTCTTTTATTACTTACAATGTTCATTCACTAACTCACCTTCACCAGGATGTTAAAAATTATGGCGAGGATTTGCTTTCGCTGTCTGCTTTTCCTTTCGCTGTATGCTTTTCCTTTCGAAAACTATATGCATGTTTTAAAAAAGTTCATACAATATGCCAATAATCCTTTAGTTCAAATCATTAAACGAAGTTCCGACCTAGAAAAGTCTGGTGAAAGAATCACCCACCAATATATAAATGATAAAATTGCTATTGCTGACAGAGATAGTTGCTTTTTTTTAACAAGTGGAGAAATAGTTAAGGTCATTAAAAAATTGACAAATAATAATTTTCAATGTAAAACTGTTAATTCAAAAGGTATGAAATTTTTTTTTAATGAGCCTTGCAACTCTAGAAACATTGACATAGTTGTTGCAAATCAAAATATTTCAATGGAAAATAGAAGTGTTTGTAAACAAAATATTCGCAATAAAATGGTTTGTTTGCCGCGTAAAAAGACACTAGTTTTTTTCCCTTTTCTTCATGGCTTTAGAGACAATATTCTGGCACCTGAAAAGCATTAATGACTTTATTTGTATCATTATTTATTTTTGTTAAACTGTTCAGTATTCTTTGTTTATATTTTATGTTTACTTAATGCAACAAAATCACAATAAATGAGAATAGTACTATAAAATACTTGTGTTTAGTTTTTGTTTGATGCTTTAATAAATGCTTTGTTAACTATAAGTGTATAGTTTAAAATTGTTGTTTAATTTTTAGTAACAACTTTAAATTTAAATTGATTTACATTAATTATATATTGAAAAATTAAAAAGTAACTATGGCTACTAGCAGTCCGTATGCACGAGCAGTTTGGTTAGAAGGAAATCAGGAGATAGAACGAACTATACCAATAAATTGAATAAATGAGGATACCAATAAAATATTTTAGCCAAACACTTTAAATGTGAAGAATGCATTTAAAAGGTGTCAACAACTTGAAAAAATTGTTAGCCTGTGGTTAGCACTTAATCTTATTTTTGCTTAAAATTTTACAATTATTTAAAGTTCAGTTAACTAAATTTGCTGTTGCAAAAGTCAGTGTTTTTAATAGCCTTTAAATATTTAAAAAGTGTTAATGTAAAATATTCTGAATGCTCTTTTAAGGTTCAGAACAGTTTTGTGATGATTGTAGTGATTACACAACTACTGAGGAGCCAATATGCAAAAGAAAGTCTCAAAAAAAAAGCAGTAAGTACATACTTTTAAGCAAAGCTTTCTGAACTGATAACACATACATATATATATATATATATATATATATATATATATATATATATATATATATATATATATATATATATATATATATACATATATATATATATATATATATATATATATATATATATATATATATATATATATATGTGCATGTACATAACATGTACATAATATTATGTACATATGTACATATATATATATATATATATATATATATATATATATATATATATATATATATATATATATATATATATATAAATATATATATATATATATATATATATATATATATATATATATATATATACATAAACTTATATATATAAGTATATATATGTATGTATGTATGTATATATATATATATATATATATATATATATATATATATATATATATATATATTTATATATATAAATATATGTATATATATATATATATATATATATATATATATATATATATATATATATATATATATATATATATATATATATATATATATATTATCAGTTCAAAAGTTGTCCAAGAACAAACTTCTGTGCAAGAGAATACTGCCTCAAAATCAAGATTGTTATCTAACTCCTCTTCGGAATCTGACACTTCATCAAACTCTTGTCACTCACCATCGTCTAACGTTTTTTCTATATCACAATCATTATCTTCCTATCCTGATTCCCATTTTAACTTAAAAGAATTGTTTTTGCTTTGCGAACAATTAACATCCTCTTCAAATATAAGAAAGGCTAGTTAAGATGCAAGCGGAAATTTAAGTCAGCGTTCAAACCCAGTTCCACCTCGTAGAAGTGATTGTAAAAAATTTTGAAATGATTTCCCTATGAATACTGCTGGTAATTAGGATTCATCTTTATTTGTTTTATATTTGTTTATAATTTTTATCTTATAACTTTCTATAATGTTGTGCATATATATGATGATATAGTATGTAGGATTTTTGTGTTCATTGTAAGACTTCAGACTTCGTTTGAGAAGGGGCCGTCAAATGAGGGCCTGAGCGAATAAAAAAAAGTGAGAGACGGCCTGAGCGATTAAAAAAAGCGAGAGACGGACTGAGCAAAAAATGTCAGGAATTTTAATTTGTTTAATGAAGCGTGTCGAAAAGTATACAAAGAGTGAAAAATAAAAAAATAGGTTCATAACGAATGGAATCGAAAAATAAACCGTTCCAACAATTTCAAACTCCAACGACAGTGGCAGTAGTTCAACCTTATAAACTTGAACCTCCAATAGATAATGGTGGTACACACGACTCGCATGGGAATCGTATTCGAAATTTTGAAGTGTATTAAAGATAAAGATGAAAGAAAAAGAAAAAGATAAAAAGGTAAAGAAAAAATAGTGTCGGTATTAGCACTTTTGAGCTTGTTTATTGTTATTGTAGTGGGAGGATATTTATTTGGAGCGTTATTGGCAGCATTTATATTACATGGAACAATGTTGGGATTATATACTTGTAATAAAATAATAAAAAAGGAATTGTAAATTTTTATATATTATAAATATTATTTTCCAATTCTATTAATTCTGTAAGAAATTCCACCAGAGATAGCTCCACCCAAAACTGCTTTACCAATGGTAGGTAGAAAAGCGCTACTAAAGGAAGGTAATACGACTTTAGATGCCATTTCTAAAAGAGTTTCTAAAAATTTTCCACGCATTCGTCTCGCTTTATGTTTTTTTAATGTCTTTTATAATGTCTTTTTTTATGTCTTCTTTTATACATTTTTTTTATCGAGGTATAAGAGATGATAATAAAGTCGGTGCTAAAACTGCGGCTAACAATGGAAGAAATTTACCACGCATGCGTTTTCTTAAATGTCTTCTTAAACGTTTTCTGCCTGCGCCTTTTAACGGAGGTAAATAAACTCTTTCTCTTCCTCTTTTTCTATGCATTACGACGTGTTTGAGAACGGTTAAAGTAAATTTATATTGTAAAGTTGAGTTTTTTATAACATGATCAAATTTAGTTTTTTGCATTTGTTTCTTTTAAGGTACATACCAAGGGTAAACTTTAAATTTTCTTAAAGTGTTTGCTAAATCTTCTCCTCGTAAATTTCTTTGTCTTCTTAAGCGCTTTCTACCTGCGCCTTTTAAAGGAGGTAAATAAAATCTTCCCTTCCCTCTTTTTTTACATGAACTTTTTTTTATTTTACAAGCGGATCAACAAAATTTTTTACGCATTGCGTTGCTTTTGAAGATAATCCAAAGCGTAGCCTTCTACGTTTGATTTTAGTAGACGTTTAGCAAAATTTTTAACTTTGGTAAAAAATTTTCCTTTTCCTCTAAGATGACGTGCACTACCTCTGTGATGACGACGGCGACGGTAACCGCTTCTTCTTGTTCGCCCGCGAGCCATTAACACAAGAAATAAATAAAAAACAAGATTTATGATTTTTAAGATTTTTTTTAGAAATAAATAGTCGTTTGCTTATAAAATAATTAATACAAATAGGGTTCCTTTAATAAAAGTAAAAATGTTTTTTATAACAAATTAAGACGATTTAAATTTGGTAGGAATATAGTTGACTTCATATTCGTCTCCTACCCCGCTTTCTACAAGTGCAGCTGGATATTGCAAATACATAACAAGTACACCTTTAAATTGATCTGTAAATTGTGCATTGATTTGAAACGAATTATTTCCAGCAATTGTAGCAGGAGGTTTATCGTTGATGAAATTAAAATTGCTGGTGGTGTCAATGACTAAAGGTTTAATAGTGTTAGTAGTACTAAATTACAATTTAGGATGTCTCAAAAAACTATCATCGTCACTATTATAAAAATCTGGAAAATTTTTAATGTTAAAAGTAGAGGGTGTATTTCCTTTAGACCAGGAAGCATAACTTCTCCAAATTGACCATTGATCGTTATGCTTAGTCAAATCGTATTCAGTAGTATCACCCGCTGAGTTAACAAATGTTCTTCTGTAGTTATAAAGGGTGATTTTTTTAATAATGTAGCATGCCATTTCAACCGGTGTAAAACAACCTTTGCTTAAATGATCGCTTTCTTTTTTTGAATTAACGAAAAATATAATACTGTGGGGTACAAGATCTGCTGTTTTTATACTTCCCAAATTGACAGTGACTTCTGTAACATTTTCTACATTGGTGACAACTTGTTCGTAGTGAGCAATACGTAGTAAAGTATACATTTCGTCTTTTTTACAGTTGAGATATAAAGATTTTTCCAAGAGTAAACTGGGTTTGAGTCTATACGTATTGCAATAAATCATTTGGTTTTTAATAGCCACCCCTACATTGGCAAGCGCTGTTATGTCGGCGTCTGTAGTAGGTCTTACCCATTCTAATAGCTGATTCATATCATTTTCAATAAAAAGTTCCAATCTATTTTGTTTATTTTTTCCAAAATATTCTTTCATTTGAAAAACTTCACACAATAAACTCAAAGGTACTCTAAATTAACATCCTTTTACTCCAATCATGAAATCATTATATCTATCTCTTAGCGCTGTTTGATAACCAGCAGGAGCGGTAGCAGCTCCACTTGCTGTATTGAGAGAACGAATGAGTCCATTAGGGTCTGCAGCTTGTATTAGCGTTTTAATTTCAGCAAAATTTATAGGATTTGTGAGATTTTCACTGTCTTCTGTTAAACCTAAATTAGGATTATTCATCAATTCTCTAAAAGATTTCATATAACTTTTTTTAGTCAGCAATGATCTAAAACGATCATAATAACAATTAATGATAGCATTGTTTGCATAAGTAGTATTATTTTTTTGATAATTGGGATAAAATTTGATAGTTTTAAATAAAACATGAATAAAGTTGTTGCAAAGACACACTTTTTTTCCTAATTCATCGTCTGTTGTAGGTGTAAATCTTGTTTGTGTGCTTAAATTTTTATAAAGAAATAAATCAAAATCCAAATACCAATTTTGTGGATATGTCCATTTGTTAAGTATAGTGGTAAAAGAAATTAAATTAGAAATGTCTAAAGTAAAATCGTAAGAAAATTTTTGATTATTAACAGCAATGACTTTATCTTGAGCTTGAGCTGTTTGAAAACCGGGATATTTTTCATTTAATATAGCTTTATATTCTGCGCTAATATTACCACTTGTTGCTTCTTGCAATAAACGATTTTCGTGGTCGGCTTGTGCCAAAACATCTTCAATAGTAACATGACCGTTTGTATTGGGTGTATAACGATTGCCGTCACCATCTCTCATATATTTAGCTAATAAACGCAATTTTTTTTTTTTTTTAAATAATTTTTTTTCTATTTATTCATCTTCTGATTCTGAAGTGCTTTTTTTAAATGGTATTTTTTTATTTTTAACGTCTTTTAAAGCGCGAGTGTAACCAAGTTCAATTAAACTTTTTTTATTCAATTTTTTTTCTTTTTTTCGTTAATCTGCATGAGTGGACTTGATAAAATGGCTCCTTGTTGAATTATACAATTTCTACATAAACCGTTTATTTTGTCGACTGCATTGACTTCTTGAAAGCATTATGAACAAATGCGTAAAGGAGTTGATTTCATTTTAGGTTTTTTTTCAACAATTTCTTCTTCTGACCTTTCGGTTTCAGATTCTGAATATTTTCGTTTTTTAGGTTTGGGTTTGATTTATACATTTTTTTCATTTTTTTGAAATTTCTTCTTGTATTTCTTCTTTTTTATTTTTCATTTTTTTGATTTCGTCCGATTCGGATTTCATGTTTAGTAATTCAGATTTAGTAGAATATTGAGTAAGTTGATTTTGTAATTGTTGCATATGATTTTTAATTTGATTCAATTGATCTTTAGGATTTATTTTTGATTCTTGCATCATTTTTTCTTCTAAATTGACTAAATTTTTATGATATCTTCCTTTAGCACAAAAGAGACTCATTTTTTTTGTAAAATAGAGAGAGAGAAAAAAATAACAATTTTTTTTTCTTTTTATATTTTCTTAATCATAATAAAAAATAAAAGACATTATTTAATTCTAATCAAACTAGTTAATTGTAAAACGGAACCATTTGAATCTTTAACGTAGGATTACAAAAAACGTTAGAACTAAGATTACTAAAAGTGAGCGGTTAAGATTTTGAATTGAGAAAAGACCATCTTGTTTGTTTCCAATCGTCTACATCGTTGATATCAAAGGTGGATAATTGTCCTTGAATAGAAGTATTACGATCTTTTATAAAATCAATATTGGTGGTGACTTTAGTAGAATTGGTATAGTCTAACAAATTGAAAAAAGCAACAATTCCAGAAACATAAATTTTGTTCATATACATTCTATATTGCACAGCTTGATCACATTTAATAAAAATGTAAGTGTCTGTAGTTGAAAGAAAATTGGAAACGGTGTTATTGAAGTTACTAATTTGAACGAGAGCACATCTTAAGAAAGCTAGTCTTTTTTTTGAATTTTAAAATCTAGTGACATGGCGTTGGTCATATTTTGATCGACTTGCATAATAAAAGGATTGATTTGTTGAGTTTAACTGTATTGATCTCTTTGTAAAAGTAAAGTATAAGGTATAGGATTGTTTCCAACAGGTTGATACATTTTTTAAAATGATATTTTTTAAAGGTAAACTGTCTGTCCAAGTTTGTACAATAGTACCATCGCTCTTTTTTTGATAAATGAACTGCCCATTAAGCGAAGTGCAATAAAATATTAATTCTGTTGGATTATTTCCTTGTAATATAACTTTGACACTATTTAACCATGTTTTATGACTCGGTGTAGTAGCTCTTTCGAAACTAGTTGTAGTGACAAGAGGTACTTTGATGGTATTTGAAAAAATAGGTTTGCTTTATTCGCAATATATTAAAACTTCAATAAAAGTTTCTGCGCTATATTTAGCAATTAAAGAGCCATCGGATGTCCATATTTTATAAATGTCATCGGGTAAGTTTGAAGGTAATACTTGAAAGGCAGTGCCTTTCATTTCGGGAGTACCAATAGGAACATTATTCCATGTATAACTGGTATCATAATCTGAATAGGAGTTACTTTTCATTTCAGATTAGGCGTTACCTTCCATAATTAATGTGCTAATTTTCATGGGTGATAATAATTTTCTTTGGAAGGATGGTAAAGAAAAAAAAGTATAATAATTTGAAGTTTCGGATCAGGAATGCATGAAGGCACACCCTTTGCTTTATTTGTAAGATATTTACTAAACATGTTAAAATCAGACCCTGCATAAGTATGATCGTCAAAAGTCAAGTTATTTAAATTGAGATTGAGTAAATTGTTTGTCATGTTTAAACTTTCGGTAAAAGCATCCATCATTTTTAATTCTCTTTCAGGCCATATGACTTGATCTACGTAAAAAAAGGTAAAGGTAAAGAAGCTAACGGTATATTTTTTAAAGTATAACAATAATATTTTCTTTTGGATGTGAGAGAAAAATAAATTTGATAAAAACTTGTTAATAATTATGTAGGTTCTACTCCTAAATCAGCTGCTGTAACATAGATAAGTTTTGTACCAAATCCAGTTGGAAAAGCAGCTTTGATAATATCTACAAATTGTGGTAGTACTATTTTTTCATTGGTATAAACTCCAGGATAAAGTGGGTTTTTAGTGTCGACATAATCGTTCCAAATTTTCCATAAAGATTGAATATGAAGATTGACATTATAAGGTGTGTTGAAATCGTTAAGATTAGTTTCTACGTTATATAGGTCGCCTTCAAAGGGTATTGTGTTGGTGTTGTTTATTATTTTTAATAAAAAGAAACCAATTTGCCACGGTACAATGTGTTTCATTTTTGAATTTGTGCTTTCTGCAATAGGTAAAAAGTTATTTACATACTCATCTAGATCAACACTAAGAATATTGTTGTCGGCGGTTAAATTTGTTTCAGTTACAGCCGCATTTTTATAACTGGGTGAGAGCATAATATGAATAAAAGGTCGAGCAAAGGTTTCTTTTATACCGTTTAGAATAATTTGTCTTTCGGGTGAAATAGCTGCTATTTGTGCGGCGGTTAAAAGCGGATGTTTTGCATAAATTAAATAATTTTTACTAGTGTGAGTATTTAATGATAAATTGTATATGATGTCGTATAGAGAATTAGTAGTAATATAATGAAATTGTAATAATTTTGTAAAATCTTCTAGAACGTACACACTTGCACTTGTTCTATTTGAAAAAAAAACGAAACAAGATAAACCTCTTTCTTGTAAAGACGAGATCACGCCTAAGGTAGATCGAATAGGTTGTAAAAAAGAAGGATTTCTTGAGTATTCGTTTCTTTTTTTATAATACCATAATAAATTATAATTGGTTCTATTAATAAATGGGGAAGTATCGACGTTAAATAAATTTTATTGAACATTGTTGTTGCTATCTAAACTAAACTTTATCATGGGTAAATCGATTAGAGCCGTTTTGTATCGAAGCTCAGTTGAAGGATCAAATATATATTTTGGATTAAAATATTTCGTTGATGAAATTTTACCATCTTTGTTATAATAATTTGAAAAAAATTCTAAAAAATATAAAACTCTATTTAATTTAGAATTATAAAGTTCCAAGTTTCTAACAAAAAAATCATCTTGATACGCGGTGGGTGTCATAACGCCAAAGAGTTTACCTCCACCTGACGCATTAAAGGTCCACATATAACTCAAATGATCGGCGTTCATGTTTTCCATATCTAATTTGTCATAGCATGGAAACGTGTCACCTGGTAAGGGTATACGATTGGTTTACAAGACAACATTTTTAGTAACAAGATAAAAATATTTTATGGGTCTTGTAGGATTGCTAATCATATCGCTTTGAATATCTGATAACATTTTTTTATAGCAGGTTTGGATTCCATTCTTAATCCGTAATTGTTTTCAGAAAACGATAGGTTTTCGTCTACTCGAGTTAAATTAGTAGGAACATCCATACTCGCTAAATGTAGAATGGTATTATTTTTAAATGTGGGTTTGTCAATATCGTTGGGAGTTAAGGGTAAACTAAAATCATTCAAGACATTATAATGCACGCTATGCACGCTAATGTACGCTAGCTTCATTTTTATTTTTAATTTCGCTAAAATAATAAGTAGTACAATCATATTTATTTACATCTAAAACATCGTCAAACGTTAAATTGTTCATTTTTTCTTTTTTTCTTTTTTTCTTGCAGTCTTTTCTTCAAAGGTTTTAAAAAAGTATTAACGTATTTGCTAAAGTTTTTATAGTAAATGTCTTTATCTTCTTCGTTAATAGGTAATAAATCTTCTCGTTTCATTTTTAAAGTCGTATTTAAATTGCCTACTACTCCCACTTTATAAATATAAACGGGTAAATAACCTTTTACTAAAGGGTTTGAGCGCTTAGAGATTTTGATAATAATAACTTTTTTGGTAGTGTCCCAATAGGGTTGATTACGAGTAGTCGATTTAAGATCTTTTTTATATTTTTTCAAGTAACATTCAGTTCCAATGGATACAGGCTTATATATTTTTAATTTTTCGTTTTTGTATTCTTTTTCTACTCGATGTAACATGTTGGAAGAAAAATGAAGACCTCGTCTTTTGTCGTCGCGGTATTGATCGACTAAACGAAGAACTTTACCTTTGGCGTCGTCAGCATCCAAATCTTCAGGAGCTATTCCACTTGTCACTCTTTCTTTTTCGTTGAGTTTTTGTTCCATATCCTCGATATAAAAACTCCAATTGCTTTTTTGAAGTTCGCCTTGTTTTCTTAATT
The DNA here is from genome assembly GCF_038396675.1 of Hydra vulgaris. Lineage (NCBI taxonomy): Eukaryota > Metazoa > Cnidaria > Hydrozoa > Anthoathecata > Hydridae > Hydra > Hydra vulgaris. The sequence goes on along the minus strand of NC_088932.1, from coordinate 39,311,883 downwards.
TTTGATAAAGTTGCTTTAAACGTCCTATTGTCGATTCGGCCAAGTAAGCTTTTCCATAATTTTTAGAACTAAAATGAACAATGTTTTGCTCATAACTCCATTCTTCCATTTTGTTGTTAAAAAGTTCTCCACCTTGATCGGTTTGCAAGTAGATAAAAGTTTTATCGTCTCTTTTAACGTCTTCAAAAATATGTTTAAAACTGCTAAGTACTTAATCGGCAGTTTTTTTACTGGTGACTCTAAAATACACTTTTTTAGATACTCCATCTACCACAACTAAACAAAATTTAGGCTAATGAGGAGCAAAATTTAAATTAAAACTGTTCATGTCGGCCAAATCAGCTTGAAAATATTGTCGAGGTCTATCGTATGAATATTGATGCGTTTCGTAAACATAAGGTTTTCTAGGCGCTTGTTTTTTAACGTTGACATTCGTTGTTTTTTTAAAAAGTAGAGTGACGTGTGACCAAGCTATTATGAGACCGTTCCATTTGGCATAAATGGAACTTTCTAAAAGCGCTCTTAATTGTTCATAAAATTTTAAATCGTTTGGATTTTTTTTAACCCTAACCCTGAAGTGTCCAACTGAAGCAAAACTTTTTTTATTTTGGGTACGTCTGTTAAAGCAAACAAACAACTCGATAATTTGGTCAGTTGATCTTCTACAAGGTTGTCAATAGCGTCTCTATCAAGATATTATCCATTTTAATAGTCGGAATATATTGTTATTGGAGTTTTTCTTTTTCTTTCTTCTGGATTTGTGGATGACGATCTAGTAGTTACTTTTTTTGCTCTTAATCCCATACGACCACTTCTAGTTAACATTAGGGTTTCAGTACTAACACTACCACTTGTTGGTTCAACTGTAGTTGTTTCAGGTAAAGCAGTAGCACCTAATAATTCGGGAGCACTTTCAGGTGTTTCACTAAGTTCGGTTTTAGTTGTTTCAGTAGGTTCTTCTTCTTTTTTAGTTTCTATTGGTGCTAAATAGGGATTGGATGCTCGTGTTCGTGGTTCTTTTTTGGGTGTAGGAATTTCTAATAAGGAAGACCTTGTTAACGGATGAGTGAATAAATTTTTCTTTTTAAAATTGGTAAGTAGTTTTAAAGCGTTGGCAAAATTTTCAATATTATTAGAATCCATTTCAAAACATTTTTTATAAGATATTAAAAGTGAATTTAAACGACCAAATTGAGAATTAAACATTGTACCCATTATCATCAACATTTCGAGTAAACTTTTTTCTTTGATTGTATTTTCTGTGCTGTAAAATTGATTTGAATTGGATTTAATATGCTGCAATAATCGCAATGCTCTTCCTTTAGCACAAGTTTGTTCTACATCTTCTTTTAATAGGACTACATCTGTTACATCTCTAAAAGGTAAAGAAGGTACAGGATTGAAAAAAGTTTTAAATGTTAAATAGAGCATGGTTTCTCCGAAGGGTCTGTTAGCTAATGCGTTTTCGTCATAGTTATTTAACATTCGAACATAAATATCTTTATTAGGTAGTAAATAACTGTTCACTTGAATGTATTCTCTTAAAATTTCAAATTTGAAACCTCAAAACATTTCACCATATTGTATACATCTTTGTTGAATAATGTCTTTTGTTTCTGATAATATAAAACTAGAAGTCATAACAGTGTAAGGATCTCGAGCTAGAGCGCCAGCATATACACCTTCGGATGTTAATTTAGTTTCGTTTCGGAAGGGTATGTTGTATTTTTTAATAAAACTCCACAATTTCGCAAAAGTAAGTTGTCTTATTTGATAATAATCGGCTGCTATTCTCATGCTAGCTACAGAGAGAGAAGAGGTTAGAAAAGTTAAAAATTCGTTAGCATAAAAGGAATATTGTTTTGGATCGTTTATTTTTTGAAAGGCAAAGTTGGTGACATTATTAATAATACTGGCTATGGATTCTTCTACATCTACGACATTGGCTTGATATAAAATATAAATTTTTAAATTGTTCAGAGTGGCTTTTTCGTTTTTCGGTTTATAAACGCGTAAAGAAATTAGATGTGATCCAAACCGATAATTGACTTGATTTTTACACATATCGACGAGATGTTTAGGTAAGTTAGGAATTTTTTCTACAGATTCGTTTTTATAAAGCTGTTCTAAAATTTCGCTCGCATTGGCTGTTTCATGAAAAGTTAAAAATTTACTAAGAGGTGTCAAAGTATAAATTTTTTTATGAGTTGATGGAATAGTGTTTAAAGTAGTAGAACGCAGTAAAATGTTTAACGTTGATTGAATAGAGGAGGGAGGCGTAGTAGTAAGAGAGCTGTCTTGAATAGGAAATTTTATTAAATCTCTCATCAATCTTAAAGATTCACTTATGTTTCTTGGATCAATTTGATCATTGAATTCGCTTTGCTTATTCAAATTTAAAATAGTTTTAAAAGCATAAGCATCTCCTCCCACGTTGAGATATGTTTTCCATTTTTCTTGATTGCTTATTAAACTTGTAGCCAGATCGCTGTTCAGCATAGTATCTAAAGGTAGCAAAGCATTTAAATTTTGTTGAAAGCTCACTTCACCAGCGATTTGATTTTTGAGATTGATGGGATCTGCATAATTAAGAGAAGAGGGTAAATCATATCTTAGGATAGACTGAGACAAATCCAATCTGTTTGTTTCTTCAGATTCTAGGTTAATTTCTGTGTTTTCTTGTTCATCCATTTGTAATAATTTTTATTAAAAACATCCATGTTGTAGGCATTTTTGGCTAATACTTTACGTAAAGTTAATAAAGGAGACTCGTGATAAGGTTTATCTATTCATGTTTCATAAAAATACAAATTATTTTGAAAATGCAATTCTTTTTGGCAATAATCAACGTCAAACTGCTGTCTTAATAAATCAATTACAGTTTTTGTTGGTTGTATAGTGTCGAATGAGATTAATTATTAGCATAATAATTTATAATTTCGTGATAAAGTTTAAAACGAGTAGAGTTGAAATATTCTTTTAAAACGTCGTAATTGTTATAAACAAAGTCTGATATAGCTTGATTTTTATCTTTCATTTTTTCTTTTTTCATGATGACTTCTCCGTTTTCGTTAAATTTTGGAAACGGATATAAATATTCTATGACAAAGAGTTTAATTTCTATACAAACGTATTCTTAAAAAGCGTTTTTTATTTGACGTCTTTCGTGATCTGATAAAAGTTCGCATTTTAACACTTTTACACCATTAAAACGTGTCAAAATTTCGTTCATCCATATTTTAATTTCGTTTTCATCAATGTCTTTTCTTTTATTCATTTTGGGGATAAAAATTTGTCCTCGAACAGCCAATTTTTGTCTCATGGCTTGACGTTTACTCGCTTTGTTTAAAGGATTGCATAATTCGTAATCGTTTTGAAAATTCGCAAAAATTTTTCGCTTTCCCAATCATTCAGAATCAGAACTGGGTCCACCGTCTAAAGATTCGTCTGAAGATTTGCACAATCCATATCGTTTTTGTCTTTTAATTTCTTCGAGTAGTTCTGTTGCTCTTTCGCTTTTACTCCATTTTCTTTTCTTTAGCGGATTTTCTTTTTCCTTATTTATATCGTTTTTATCTTCCCCGTTGGGTTTATTTTCCTTTTCTTGATTATAGTTGTTGTGATGAGATTTGAGATAATAATGATTTTTTAATTGGGGAGCCTTGACATAGGGAAAGGATTAAAAACTAACAATTTTTTTGTTAACGCTCATGTCTTTATAATCAAAGTCCAATTTGCCTTGAGCGTCTACTGGAATAAATACTTTTTGTTCTTTACTCGTAATCTGCGTTCTCAAGCGTGCTACCGAAGAGTTTCTTTTAAATAAAGCCAAATGTCCGTGTTGATTAGAAGTTTCTTTATTTAACAAACCGCTTATAACGTGATGATGCATTTTGCCAGTAGAAGGAAAATCATTTTTGAATATTTTTTCAATCTCGCTGTTGTTATCAAAAGAAATAATACATTTGTAATCAGACACTAAATTTTCCAACATTGACTGGCTTTAGGAGGTACAGAATGAAATATGGTAATGGTACCTACTCCGCGATGAGAACCGCAAGAACATGCGCTAGTATATTGTTGACTTTTTAAGCAAAAAGCATTAATATCATCGAATAAAAGTATTGTTTTTAATAGCCAATAATCGCTATTTTCAATACCGTATTTATCTTTGGAAAAACCAATGGCTCTCTGTATTACTGAATCTAAATTTTCTGGACTGTTAACTTGTTATAATATGATAAGCTTCTAAATTATTTTTTGAAGATTCGATAACATTTTTTCGTGTTTTGTGTTGAGATTCACTAGGTTCTCTCATTTGTATCACAAGAAACATTTCTGCATCAGGAAATTTTCCACAATGTAATAATTCTCTGGCCATAGTCAATTTTCCGCTGTTTGTAGGTCCTGTAATAATTGTATTTTCAGGATATACATCTTGAGTAGGTTTAAAAATATTGAATTTAACTTGTGAATTGCTTTCTTCGTCTTTGAGTTAAGTTTCTTTTGATATTTCTTTTAAATAACAATTATGAAAACCTTTTTCGTTTAATATTTTGGTTATAGATCTACCATCTTTTTTTTCTAAGGTTCTCTGTAGGTTGTTCTACAGTTTCGAGTTTTTGTTCAAGAGGTTTTTCTTTTTTTTCTTCCATTTTTTATATTAATAAAAAAAAAAAATTTTTTAATTTATATCTTTTTTTTTTCAAAAAAAATCTACAAAAAACGGTCTAAAATAATTTTTTTAATGTCCATGCTTGGTATGTTATCCAAGCGTAAAGTAATTGTTTTTTGTCCCGTTACGATTCCATATTTTTAACATTTGAAAACTTTTTTCTTCGATATTTATATTTTTATCCGTCAGGGTTAGGGTTAGGGTTAGGGTTAGGGTTAGGATTAGGGGTTAGGGGTTAGGGTTAGGAGTTAGGGTTAGGGTCAGGGTTAGGGTCAGTGTTAGGGTTAGGGTCAGGGTTAGGGTTAGGGATAATTATATTTATAATCGTCGTTAATAATATCGAGTTGATTTTCGTGCACTTTTAAATATCTTCCACAAAATTTCCAATTGTTCGCTAATCGTCTTGCTAATTCTGTTAGTAATATAGTGTCCTTTATTAAGTTATGATTCGTTTTTTTCTCTAAAAGACAAGAACAATTATAATGTATTTTATTAAAATCTTCATAATGCTCACAATCTTCTTCATAACAGCCTAGATGACATACAAAACTCAAATATTCAAGTAAACATTCTGTACAACAACTTAAAAATGCTTCAGGGATTAAGTCGCGTCCGTTTAGAGTGATTAGATATATACGAGAAGTAAAAAATCCTTTTTTCTCGTAATAATATTGAACTTCGTTTTCTGTATTTTCTAATTAATAAAAATTTTTCAAACCAACTTCTTTCAACTTGTTTTCGAGTTGTAGGGTTGTTAATTTTTGATCAAAAAAATAAAACTCCATTTTTTTTATTTACAAAAAAAATTTAACAAATTTATATTCTTTTTAATATCGTATAATAAAGGTATCAAAACTTTTCGATTAAACATCGCCATTGTATGATAATGCTCTGATTCTTTCATAATATTTTTTTTAATTTTAAGTAAATTTTGAATGTGTTCTTCGCTACAAAATTTCTCCATATCGGGTAAAAACTTTTAAATTGGTTTCTCGTATCGGTTCCAAAAGATTATGATCTCGAATTTCAGTAATGACTCCGTCATCAAAAACATACTTTTTTCGTCTAAATCTTTTTAAAAAATCAATAGTGTGCGTCTGTATTTTAACTTGTTTGTAATTGACACTCATTCTATTTTATTCGATCGGTTGATTTACTTTTACCACTGTAAAAGGAAGTGGTCTACACAATCTTTTTGCAGCAAAGGTATCAAAGCCGTTAACATAATTTGAAAATAAGAGTTTCGAATTGGGTACTCCTTTAGCTCTATTTTTGTAATAGTTTTCCTTTTCTTCGTCTCCGTTGACGCTGTGAACACTATAACATTTAGGTCCGATAGCAAAAGCCTGAGGAATGTAATAGAGAGGAGGTATTTCGTTTTGAAAATGATCCGTTTCTTTGGCGTAAAGAGTGGAATAAAAAGGGTGAGTTTTTTTATAATTGGAATAATCCATCTAACGATCGCCAAATTTTGAAAAATAAATCCATTCTTCTTTTTTTTCGCGAAACGATGAAGAAAGCATATTGTTTTTCTTTTTCTTTTGAGTAATGAAAAAACAACCAGAATCAGTATTTGTTACTACCAAATGTTTTTCAGCTCCATGATTTCTTAATACTTGTCCCAATTCCCAACTAAAACGTCCTACGTTGAATTTAGCATAAGATAAAATTTGTGAAGCTACAATACGTAAAGATTTATTAATGAGTTTGCATTTTTCGATGGTTGTTAAAATAAGAGCATTTTTATGATCTTTTGATTTTAAGAGTTTAAACACGTCTTTCATTTCATGATGATTGCTTTCATCGTGAAATAAAATACTTTTGGTTTTGACATTGCTCATCAAATTGAAAAGATTTTCTTTATAATAATCATCGTAATTAAAATCAAGAGTGTCGTAATAATCTAAACATACTTTTTTTTCAAAAACGTCCAATTTATATCTTTCAGGTTCAACACCAATAAACATGGATCCGTTTTATAATAAATTTTGAAAATGAAAAGGGAGTAACAATTTAATATTTTCATCCATTTGACCTTCTCGAATTAAAACATGGCGATTGTTTTGAAAATTTTCAATGATGTTTTGAAATGCTTTTTCTTCGTGATTGATAAAAGAAGTATTTAGTTTATGCGCAATTTGTTGACTCGATGTTCCGTAATGACCGTTAATTTGTAACTTGCAAGAAGCATCGACTACACTGTCCCCCTTTTTAACAGCTTCTTTTCTTTTTTCCATGTTTCTTTTTACCATTTTTTGAGCTAAAGGATAACGCCATAAAGGGTATACTTTGTAAATTTTTTCAACAACACATCCACAACACGTAGTCAACCATATTAAAGTGTCTAAAAATTCACACGTTTCATGTGAACTTAATTTCATGACCAATTTTATGGTTTTGTCTTTTTCTATAGTATATTTTCCATTGTTTTTGAGATAACGTTTAGATACAATTTCAGTTGGAGAATAATTTTTTAGCGATATAATTTCTTTTTCTACCATGGGCGAAAAACCTCCTACTTGATCTTGATACTCTGGTTTCATAGTAATTTGACAATGAACTATAGCACTAGTTGAGAAACCGTTTAAATTAACGCGATGATATTTTGGAATCACATTGTCTAAAGTAATACATTCCAAATCAAAAGAATATTTCATGTGAAAAGGTAAAGGTTTTAATTGAGCTCCTCCGTATTGACCATTTTCGTCCATAAAACTTAAGCAACCTCTTAATGCGCTGTTTAATTTGAGTTTTTTTATTTTAGGTTCAAAGTAATCTGTATCAATGGCGAATTTTTGTGTACCGTTGGTTGACATGCCACCTCGAATACTTTTTTCAATCATTTTTTGATGTTCGTTGGTCGGAGGAATATGAACAGGAATTAAACTGATGGCAGAATTTAATTTGCTTGTATAACTAAAAATACTAACATGATTAAGAATATGAAATTTTGTAAATTCAAATGTTCTTTCATCAGAGTCAATCATAACAGAACCTAACACTACCGTGTCAAGCACAGTATAAATATGCAATAAGGATTTTAAAGTTTTTAAATTTAAAAAGTTCCACAATTTTTGAACACCTTCATAAGCTTCTTTGATTTTTTTAATTTCTTCTTGCACATTTTTAGACTTCATTAAATCGTTTTAAGCAAATAATTCAATAGGGGATAATGTTTTATATTCAATGTTTAATAGTTCGTCTGTTATTTGCGAGTAAGGAAATAATGTATTTTTAATAAAACAGTTTTTAAACTCTCGTTTGTTGGTTAAATGATTAATTTCAGAATGAAAAGGTCGTAAATAATGCAACATGGTGTTGACAATTTGATTTTGAGCTTTTTGTGTTAACATACTACTGGCTTGTTCTTAAGAACAATTTAAAATTTTCAAGCTGTCCATAATTTTAATATGTTTACCAATGCAGATAATATTGACTTTGCTCACACTTTTAGATATAACAAAAACATTTTCCATGTTGTTATATTTTATAAAAGCGTTAAAAGGTGTTGTTTCAGATTCAGCCAAATGACCGTATAACGGAATATCCAAAAAAATTTTTAAACCTTCTACAATCATAATACGGTTATCAAAAGAAACGTTATGAGCAAAAATAGGACAAGACAAATGTTGACTATATCTGCCTAAATTTTTGTTGCAATAATCATGAGCTAATCCATAAACTTGTCCTGAAAAATGATCGTGATCAACAACTAGATAATCTTCAAAAGCGTTGAGAAAAAAATTGCATTTATTTAAAACTTTTTCTATTTTTTTTTATCTTGAATAAAATCGGATAAACTAAATTTTTTTTCAAATTGATTATTAAAAGAAACCAACATGCAATGATACCATATTTTGTAGACGGGTTGCTTGAATTTTCTCATAAGAAACAAAAAATTGAGGTTATCTGTATTTTGACCGCCTATTTCGTTAATACATTTGCGAAAGATTTTGATTAAAAAGTAGGGATCTTCTAACAACATATCTTCTTGATCAAAATAGTTTTCGAGTTGATGATCGGTCATGATAAGGGAAGCCAATTGTTTCATATAATCTATAAGTTCTCCACTGGTTATCTCACATAATCACTCAACAAACCGTTAGTGGCAGGTAGGTATTCAAATTTTTTCCACCATTTACAACAAATGTAAAACAAACTTGATACTTGAAATAAATCTTGTTTTATTTTTTCAGCATCATTATTGATTAAATAATTTTGAACGTGTCAAGGCAACATGAACAATTCTAAACGTCCTACTCTTTGAAACATGATATTAACAACTTGAATTTGTTTGTCGTTGTAAATACGAAATTCATTTTGATTTAATTTTTCTATTTCTTGAGGAGTCATGCGAGAAAATTTATTTTTATAAATATCAGTTTGACGTATTTTATCTGCAGGGTATCTACAAATAGAACATAAAGGATTTTCTTCTTGCCATAATGAATTTCTTTCTTCAGTTGATATATTTAAATTTTGAAAACGCGGTAAACATATTTCATATGCAAATCGAACCAAAGTATCTGCTAAAGCTATTATATCGTAAACTCGTAACTCCATTTTTAATTTTTATTATTTTCACGAGTCGAATTTAACTTTTCCCACAATATACGTCTGTGTGTTTTGTGAAGTAAAGAAACTCCTGGTTGAAAATAGGCAGGTAGACAGGTTAAAGAATTTCTTTCTAAACTTTCAATAGTATTTTCATAATAAAAAATCCATTGAGTGATCACGTGTCCTTGTTCATCCAAACTAAAACATTCTCTTACCAATGTTTCATGAATGCATTGAATGACAATGGAATGACAATGATAATTCAACTCAGATAAAGGTTTAACTTTGAAAGTTGCATTTTCATCAGACTTTTTAATGTTCGTTTCACAATCAAATGTCATTAAAAAAGGAAACAAGTTTCTACTTGTACACATAAACGAATTTTGTGGACGATAGTGACTAATGCAATCGCTGTATGTAAATTTGTCCGGTTTATAATAACCTTCACATTCGTGTGTCTCTGTAGTAAATTTTTGTCCACATTCTGAACAATGAAAAAGAACACGTGACTTGTTAGAAGAAAAATGTACAGTAGAAAATTTTTCATTCAACATGTTTATAGCATGAAAAGAATTGTTTTATTGAAAAATACAAATTTTTATAGTGTTGATTGTTTTTTTCCGTTGATTGGCTTTGTTTCTTTCCTCGTCATTAATAAAAACTCTTTGAGAATCTTGATCGCCTTTGGTAATGTTTGCACTTTCGTAGACCACTTTTAATAATTCTGTAAGAGTACTTTTATATTGTGATTTTAATTTAGAATGCAACAAACGAGATTTGCTATTACTTTTGTTAACGGCAAAAATTTTAATGTTAATACGATCAAAAGTATTTTCATAAGCAAAACAGTGACACAAATCAATCAAAGTTTGAAATGACATATTTTTAGATTTTTCTTTTAAATTTTGTAAAACGTTTTTCCAAGCCAGAATATTTTGCTCATCTTGATCTTCAAAAAGGAGTTGTAAAATATTTTCTTGTGAATATAAATCAGTCGCATTTTTTTCCAACACTTTTTTATTCCATTTTTTAATGGTGCACACATTCCATTGGCGAATCAACAAAGAGATTATAAAAGCAGAATAAAAATATAATCCTGGTTTAAACAAAATACTATAATCTAAAAACATTTTTCTTTTTTGTTCATAAGAGAGTTTAGTATAAGATAGTCCTTTTAGTGAATTTTGCCATTGTGTTATAAAATGAGGTCTATACCATTCACTAAACCATTCGTCTACATCAATTTCTTTGCTCCTTTTTTGTTGATTTTTATATGAAATTGATTTTTTTATTTTTTTTATAATATGATTTGTTTTCTTCGCTCTTCTTTTGTTGTTTTTTTAACAAAAGTAATTTTTTATTTTTTTCGTAATATGTTTTGTTGCGTTTCTTTTTTTGAATTTGTTCATCTACTTTGTTTCTTCGGTCTTCTTTTGTTGTTGTTTTAACAAAAGTATTTTTTTATTTTTTTTGTAATACGCTTTGTTGCGGTTTTTCTTTTTTTCAATTTCTTCATCTGTCATGATCATTTTTCTTTTAAAACCTGAATATTCAAAATATTGTAATTTCATCATTGATCTTTCTATTAAATTGGATAGAGTTTTAATTTTAATATTACATAATCGTATTATCTTCCTCCGCTATCGTTTTCTAAACATTAAAAACAGCTCGTACATTGGCATCTTGAATAAAACGTAAATTAGTCGGTCCTTCTAAAGGTTTTATAAAATAAATAGGTGAATTGTAACAACGTTTCATTATTTTACAACAGCCATTTTTAATAGATTTGCAGCACAAAGTAACAATATTAGAACCAATTAAGAAATTTTGAAACAAGTCAGCAAAATGAATTCTGTTTTTCATTTGTGTTTCAAACCCTTCCATTGTTTTTTGTTCTACGTGATAAACAATTTCATAAGGACTTTCAATTTCTGAATAAAGTTGTGATTCTTCCACAATATCTTCATCTTTATAATCATGTTTGATGTAAAAAAATTGTTCAGTATATATACTGTTATTACTAAATTTAGTTACCTCAGTTTGATATTCAAATTTCATATTTTATCTAAAAAAAAATTACAGGTATTTTTTATAAAATTCCAAAACATCAGAATCAACAGTGATACTTTTAAATATTTTTCGTAATTCTAATTTATTAATAATAATTATAAAAATATCATTAATATTACAAACTCGTGAAAAAGAAACATAATAAAGACTAATAATAAAAGCCTTTGAATTAAATTGAACAACTGCTTTATTCATTGTACTTCCTTGAGCTTTATGAACAGTAAAAGAAAAAGCTAATTTTAAAGGTAAACCAAATCTTGAGCCTACAACAGCATGAGAACAATCTAAAATCTCTTCTTTGACACATTCAATTTTGACTTCTTTTTTATTCATATTAACCCAAACAGCATTATTTTCTACTAAAATGACTGTACCAATAGTACCATTGCACAAACCTTCTTCCACATTAATATTTCTCACAAGCATAACAATAGCACTTATTTTAAGATAAACAGCTGCCGTAATTTGGAACGAACATTGTATCTTTCGATTTTTAATAACATCTTTAGCTTAAAACCAATACCCTTCTTGTTTTATAGTCTCCAATTTATTATTGTTATAAACATCAACTTCCATATTTCTAAAAGATAATCTTGTATATTTAGTGTTTAAATTTTCATCTTTTTCAAAACAACGCGGCATAAAATAATCAATAGTTTGGTCTGAAACTTGACCAAAACGTATTTCATTTAAAGCTCCAAAAAATTGCGCATCTTCTTTTTGTCTTAAGCATTCAGTTAAAACCAAAACTTCCGTCATGTATTGTTGCCATATTTTAGATTTAAAAACAAATTCTCCTTTGACAGGTGGCATTTGGAAAAAATCACCATAAGCAATAACTTGTATACCACCAAATAATTCATCATAACATTGTTTCATTTCACGAGCTATTAAATGTAATAAATCAAATGCTTGAGCGTTAATCATTGAAATTTTATCAATAATTAAAACATCAGTTTTCAACCACGTTTTTTTAATGTCAGGATGCATATGTCGTTTATAATAATCTAAACTTTTAACACCAGTTTCTTTACCAGCAAAAGCATGTATAGTGACACCATTTAATAAATGAGCTGCTTTTCCTGTACTTGTAGTAATATGTATTGTTTTATAAATTTGTATACTTTGAGCAATTTCTTTGACAATTTATCTTTTTTCACATCCAGTACCTCCAGTAATAAAAAAATTCTTTCCTTCATCAAGCCATTGAAGCGCTTTTTGTTGTTGTAAAGATAACATTTTCTTTTTATTTTGCTGAAAAAAAATAAATTTATTTTGAATATAAATGCATAATAGCATATTTTACAAAAAACATCATAAAAATAATGTTCTGCTCAACGAGTCTTTCCAGTTTACAAGATAAATCATCTGGTCCATGAACCAACAACAAAAACTTTGCAGCTAACACTTCATCTTCAGTCAATAGGATTTGTTTGATTAACAACTTGAGCAATTTTTTATTATCATTTTCTCTTATTTTATTCATCTAAAAAAAAGTTACTTGTAATTTACTTGATTAAAAAATTTTTCACACTATATAAAAAATAAATTTTTTTTTTCTGAACGTAAAATCTATTTTTATTGCTGCTTTAAGAAAATAAGATACTGAGACAAAGACAACAGATAATTCATTATTTGTTATCATTATCTCAGTGTCTTTATTTTATTCATCTAAAAAAAATTGACATTTTTTTAATTCAAAAAACATTTATCACTCTGACTGAAATAGATAAAGTAAAAAATAAATATGCTTTTATTATAAAAAAAGATTTTACATGTCCATATATAAAAAATGTTTATATTTCATTTCATAACCATTAATTTCTGAATGTATAATCGCTTTTTTGTTTATTTGACATTTAAAACACAAATTGTTATTTTGACATGGACATAATCCCAAACAAAGAATTTCGCTTTCATGATATTTCCTAGTCTATTTTAGCAAAACTTCTAACAACCCAATTTTTTTTGCTGGGTTAGGCTTAGGGTTAGGGTTAGGGTCAGGGGTCAGGGGTAAGGGTTAGGGTTAGGGTTATACACACATTTCACGTTTTTTACAAATAACATGGAGTAATGTTTCCATACATGCTATTTTTTTCGCAACTTTCTCTCATATTTCTGAATCATGTTGAGTTAAACCATATCCTGAAAACGCTGTTGCTGATAAACATTGTAATAAAATTTCTTTTTCAATTGCTAAGGTTTTTTCTTCTGAACAACTGATAACTCGTAATTCTTCTGGTTTGATTTGACGAATTTCTTTTACAAAATAAAATTTTTACAAATTCTTGTTGAGACATTTCTTGAGACATCTCCTTACGATTAAAATCTTCCAAACACCCCTATTTTTCAAACTCTTTACGAACATTATTGTAAATATCACTTGCCTTGAGTTCAAAGAGAAGAGGTGCAAGATCTATGTTCACAAATTTATCATTAACGATACCAAAACTTCCATCATCATTTTTAACAATTTCACCTTCATAAAATACATCCATTTTTTTATTATGTAACCTAAAAAAAATAATTACAAAAAATTTATTCATAATAAAGTATAATTTTCAAAAATTTCAAGTACAGTTTCTTTAATATTTTCTTCGTGAATATAACGATGAATGTAATCATAAGTTCCTTTGCAAGATTCACAAAGACTACAACCAGTACAATTTTCTTTTGGACAAGATTCAGATTGTTGCGTTAACATTCGTATTGTTTGACTTTCATCATAAATACCAGCTGATATTAATAAAAGTTGAGTGATTAATTTTTCAACTTGATTTTCAAAAGACATTTTTTATTATGCAATCTAAAAAATGCAATAAAAAAATAAAAAAAATAAATTATAAAATTTTTTTCTTTGGTTCGTTCATCACATAAACAATTTTAGCTTTTTGACAATTTGAGCATAGCTCTATATATCAAGATGTGGTTACTACAGGTGTCATAAAACTATTGGTTGCTCGCACTGTTATTTTTACCATTTTTTTTATTATGTAATCTAAAAAAAATTAAAAATATAATTTATCATCTTTACAATAAAAAAAATTTAAGAAGAAGAGTCGCTGCCATCAAGAAGTTTGTTTACATTATTCATTAATGTTTTAAGTTCAGATAACACGTCAGTTATTTCTTTAATACGTTTTTGACATTCCAAACAAAGAGTTTGGATTGTCAAACAGTTCTTCTTTTGTACCTGTTTCATTTTCCATTTTTTATTATGTAATCTAAAAAAAATAAAAAAATTTATTTACTCTAAATAAAAAGTACTCATATATTCCATCGTTTTTAAAAATGAACTCTGTAATTCCTCACGTACAAATAATACTTTTTCAATTTCACTCTGTAAATAAAAATATTTCATTATTTCTCTATTAAATTGAGGAACATTTTTTTCAATATAATCAAATATAACTTTGTCTCTCATTCTTTGTTTCTCATTCTTATAATCTATTTTTCTTTTCAAATACTCGATATCTTTTATGAATATAAATTACTAAAGTTTTTATTCTTTCTTTAAAACCATCTTTTTCAGCATCTTTTCGAATTAATTTATTCATTTCCTCATTGGCTTCCTTTACTCCATATCCATTCATATCCAAACTTTTATCAAAATGAACAGCATAACTACCATATTTAATAAAATATTTTACTTTTCGATATTCATAAGCGATATCAGCATTGTGTTTATCGAGCTTTAAGTAAATATTCGAAATATACTTTGCACAATCAAACTCGTGAAGAAACTCCATTTTTTTAATTAGTTAACCTAAAAAGTACAAAGTTTAAAGTACAAAAATTTAAAAAATACAAAGTTAAAAAAAATTTTACTCATTAAGAATATTTATAAAAGTAGTGATAAAATAATTTTTAATTGTTTTTTTTAACAAATATCTTTCTTCATGCTTTGAAATATAATGAAAAACTTTCATATCCACATTTGTTTTTATATAGGAGAACATCACTTCATCTCTTCATAAAAATTCCTCTTTTTCTTTTGTTACTATAAACTGATCATCTTCAATCGCAAGATTGAAAATGACAATCATTTGATTTATCAATTCTAGTAAAAAATTACGTAGATTTAGATAATTTTTTATCAGCTCATTATTTTTATTTATAATTTCTGTTATTTTTTCAAACTCTCCCAATATTCCATCTTGATGTTCATCTTTGGTTAAAAATTCTTCAATGATAACAAAATGAAAATAAAAAACAGGTGATAATTCTTCCAAAATCTTCCACAATTCCACTTCAGAATGATGTGGCTTGTAATATTTGGTAATCCATTGAATACGATCTTCAGTCCAGTTTTCATTATTCATTTTTTAATTAGTTGTCTAAAAAAATTACAATAAAAAAATTAGAAAAACAAAATACTATCATGAAAGTTAATACTTGTTAACATTGTTCTTTTTATCAAACTTCTAAAATAATTTCTCAATCATCTAATTAAACAGATAAATTATTAAAATTATATTCTAATTCGTGAGTATAAACAAAATGATTAAATTCAATATGATTATAACTAAAAGTTATTAATTCAGCCAAATTTGTTGCTATAAATTTTAAATTTGTTAAATAATTTTGAATACTATTATCCTCGTCACCTTGTATTAAAAAATTACTTAATTTTACATTTGATATATAAATTATTTTCAATTAAATAATTATTATTGTCTGCTTTTTTTATCAAGTTGCAATATCATAACCAACATTTTCTCCATCTTTAGCTGGTCGTTGAAAAGACACATTATTCTCAGTAATAAAACTTTTTTTCATTTGTTTACCATTAGGTCCACACAGTTTAAATGTAATGAAGTGATTTATAAAAGGCCATTTTAATATAGCATCATAAGGTGAGGATCTCATTATAATATACAATCCAATTTCTTCTTCGTCATGGCTATCACATTTTATATTGATATTCATTTTCATTAAAAATTGATAATTTTTATAATAAAATGGAACACTATAATAAACTTTGTCTTCATTTTTTAATTGCTCCTTAAAATTTTCCAAAATCCTTATCTTACAACCATGTCCATTATTATTGTGCATTTCTTCTAAAAGGGATACTCGAAAATATAAATTCGTTATTTTTTCATTATACAAACCATTGAATAAAAAACTCGGATTGTCAGTATAAATGGTAAATGAAGGTTTGCTATTTTCTGCAATTCTATCTGCCATAATTTTTACTAATCTAAAAAAAAATTTATACAATATAAAAATAATATTACAAAAAAATATATTTTCCAGTGGAACCAAACCCACCCTTTCTTTCTACATCTTTAATAATTGACATTTTCACTTCACGACAAACACATCCATCCATTTCTATTACATTTTTTATGGCTTTAAATATTTTCACAAATCCCATCTGAGCAACAGCATTTCCACGTTTAATAATAAAATCTTCTTTCGAATGATTCATCAATATGACTTTAATTTCATTTTTATAACCAACGTCTATTATTCCTGGAGCATTCAACACAACCACTCCATAATTAAAAGCCATACCTGATTTTGAGTATATGTGTCCTACTAAATCTGGTTCCATTAAATCAATATACACTCCGGTGCTTACTAAAGTACGTTGTTGTGGTTGAAGTATATAATCTTTTGTGCTTCTCAGATCAAAACAAGCACTTTCTTTTGTTTCATAAAAAGACTCTTGAGTATCTCTTATTTTAACCTTTTTATTCATCTAAAAAAATTTAAATACATACATTGTGTTTTTGTTCTAAAGAATAAACTACATGTTCTCTTTTTTCCTTATGAGAAACAATACAATTTTTACAAATTTACTTAATTTACAAAAAAAAACTATTAAAACAAATATATTTTACTACAAAGTTCACAGTGTCCAAACCAATAATAATAAAATTCAAACTGTTTTAAATCCTTTTTGTTTAATGGTCTATTAAAAAGTTCATTAATATAGGGCAATAAAGGCACACTAGTATTAAATTCAGTATCAATTCACATATTTTAAAATAAATCATCTATTTTTTTTACTAATTTTCTATCGTAATCTTCTACAACTGATGATTTTTCTAATTGAACACTACCATCAAAATGTTTGTATTTTAATTTTACAATTTCCATTCTTGTTCTTTTATAATATCTATTTTCTTCCTTTTCCATTTTTCTTTTAAACACATTTTTTATATCTCACTGTCTTTACCAGAAGATGTTGATGAGTTGAACAACTTTTTTTCCCCCTTTTTATATAAAATGGTAGTCATAACAACATAATCTCTATCATTAAAATAGAATTAAAGTATCAAAGTACAAAGTTTAAAGTACATCACACCACATTTTGAACTTTAAACTCTTCATAAGGAATTAACATTTTTTTTAAAAACTTGTTTAGTAATTGTTTTTTTTAATCTCTCTTTTCAACTCAAACAGTATAAAAGGAGATCATTTTAATTTAAAAATTTATTCAAAACACAACTAAACAAAAATATCTGAGTTTGAAAATGTTTATTGCAACGATAACACCTATGTCAAATTTGCAGAATTAGCCGCTGCTACTTTGTGGTTTATTGAATTTAAAGAAGAAAAAAATGTAAAAGATAAACAATATTCCACTGTTCCTCTCAAACCACTGGCACAATTTAACTATGTTAAAAAAGAATTGATTTACAAACCAAAAAATGAGGGCTGCGAAATCTTGTTACCATGGAAGTACAGAGATATGTGTGATCTCAACAAACGTACTATTTATTCAGATCCGAACTAAAATTAACAAAAGACGACAACAAATTTAAAATGTCCTAAGGCATAATGTGGTTTTTAAATTTAATCATAACAAAATGACCAAAAAAGTATTGAAAAGTTTGATGGATAGTATGCAAACAGCTCAAAACAGAGCCTATATGACAGTGGCTTACCCTAAAACCCTCATATTAAAATCAATCGAGTTTAACAGTTATCAGATTCGATTAGCAAAAGAAGATGATGAGATTCATGTTACAGAGTATGAAAGATTATTGGCTGTAGAACCGTCTTTCCAAAACACTATGAATAAAAATGGTGTCCCTAGAAATTATAATTAGAATTTGAAAAAAGCCTGTGCTGAGTTTGCTGAAAAAGAAGCGAGTGAAGCAAAAAAAGCCAAAGTCGAAGTAGCAGAAGTACTAGAAGAAGATGAAGAATAATTTTTTTTTGTAATTTTTGAAATTGAATTAAAAAAAACCTGTTTTATTAATAAAAAACTTGTTTTTTCTTATCTGTTTTCCTATTATAAAAAGTAAAAAAAATAAATTCTAGTTCATTTTTGAAAGAGAAAATGACTAGCAAACAACTCGACGAAAGTCTTATCAAAGCTCTTGAACTTTTTTATCCAGATAACGAATTACATCCTATGTTGTTTGAATTTCACCATTTAAATAACACCTTTGAAGAATGGCAAGATATTATATTTACTTATTTAAAAAATTTTAACTTGGAGTTGAACTTGGAAGAAGAAAAATACAAGGATTTGTATTATATCTTTATAGCTAAACACTATGAAAACTGGCTTCATTTGTTTGAAAAACCTTCTCGTCGTTATATGAATTTTGCAGAACAATCACCTTCATGGAGAACGAGCATGTTTAAAGTATGTCGCATAATAAACGGTGATTTTTTAAATATAACCAAAACAACAGTAGAAAAACAACACGAAGAACTAAAAAAAAACTAGAAGAGTTTATTAAAGTATATAAACTTTATTACAAATCAAAAAACATGGAAAAGCAATGCACTTCGTGGAAAAGCAAACTTAAACTGACTTTGAAGTATTATTTTTTGTTTCCTTATCTATCTAACAAATGGGAGTATGATAACTTGAAGAAAAATTGTAAAATAATGAAAAACATTTATCCTGCTTGTATGGACCAATCGCCTTGCTTTTTGTTCAACAATAAAGTTTTTCATAATGCCTATTACACCATTTATACGCCTGCTCCTATTTACGAATATTTTATAGAAAAAAAAAGTACACCGAGAAGGTGATAAAGTTTACATTTATAAAGCCTTTGAACGTTGTAATTTTCACGACTAAAGTTTAATAGAATGTTCCCTACTGCTCAATGGTTTTTTTTCTTTAAAAGAAACTTAAACATTTCAATGGTTCTATACAGAAAAGAAGACGATGTTTATAATTACAATAATAACGAAATAGTATCGAAACAAACTATACACAGAAACACTAATTATACCAAATATTATGTGACTGCAAAAGACGGATTATAGACATTTTTTTTTATTTTAATTTTTTTTTTCCATATCAAAAAGTTGATATACAAGTTTATTCATAAGAAATATATTGTCAAAACATTCACATTTGTCTTTATTTAAAACTTTCATACAGTACATATTATCTTTTATCAATTTGATAAATCCTTCATAGTCTTCAACACTTATATCTGTATAAACGAATCCGTTAATATAGTCTTCTAAATATAATGAAAACATATATGTTTTGTAGCAAGGACAATGCTCCAAATTGTGTGTTTTTGTAAAAGAATGTCGGAAATATTCCATACACAACGGTTCACTGATGACATATGTAGGCAGCTTATTCTTTTAATAAAGTAAATAAAAAAGTATAAAAAATCAATTTTTAAAAATTTTTTACATATTTTTTTTTTTATTAAAAATGAATCGCGTTGATAGCATCATTAAAAAACTTCACAACAATTGCGCAGTGTGCGCGCTAGATGAAGTGTCTCAAAGATATAAACATTATGAACACAAATCTGGAAATTCTTTACCCTCATCTGATCGTGTAGAAGATGAACATTTTACTGATAAAAAATCATATGATTTTTTACAAAATGTACTCGATTCTAAAAGAATAGCATTAAATTCTTACAGTATTGAAAAATGTTTTAAAAACAGTCAATTTAATAATTTACTCGAAAATCCTCAACTTTGTCCTATTCATCACAACCACTTTGATGATTTAAAAGAACAACTAGGTGATAACTATATAGCTGAACTCTATAAAGCCAAGCTTACTGTTTTGCTACTAGACAGAGATATAACCCCTACTATGGATCAAACAGATGGTGATCAAACAGACGGTTTCGTGGATACGTTTACTACAAAAGTAATACCTACCGTCTCTTCTTTGATAGAAAAACTAGATGGAGCTTTAAAAAAGAAATATGTTAAAAGAAACATTGAAGGAATTATAAAAGAAGGAACCAGCGATAAAATAACTTTATTTGTTAATATATTACACGCTATTGTAACTATATTTATTACGAGTTTTTTTAGTTTAGAAAAAGAAGAAGAATAAAATGGCCACTGATGAATCTTTGTCTCGTTTTTTTAAAAATTCAGAATTTAAAAATTATTTTATAGGAGTATATGCTTTTGATCAGTTGAGTCAAACAAAAACTCATATTCATATTATTAATCAAATGAAAAAAAATGGTTCTTTTATCATTTACAACAATGAAACCAAAAAAGAAGCAGGTTAACATCGGAGAGTGTTAATGAAAATAGACAAGGGTCATTTTTTTTGTTTTGATAGTTTAGGAGAAGAAAGTGTATTACAACAAATTCCAAAACATTTAAGATTTAATAAATATTTGTTTGAAGCAGTAGAAGAAGTAAATAGCAATATACAAATCAACACTATTAATATAAACTTCAATGAAGTTGAAATTAATTCCTATATACGACAATCAAATCATTTTCGTACAGAATAGACAGCAGAGAATTGCGAATTTTATTGGTTTATCAAATTTATTTTAAAATATAGTGAAATCACTGGCAATTAAAACGTATTTTTTTTCATAAAATAAATTTCCTTTTCAATTGAATGATAGTAGTTCATGTGGAGCATTTGCTGCTTATTTTGTAGCTCTAGTCTTTCGCAGTGAAAATGTATTATATACTGATCAAATTTATTTACCTTCATTGTGCAGACTGTTAAACCATTATTTTTATGAAGTAACAACTCTTCTTGCTTCTGCACAAGTTCAAATAAATCTCTATTCAATTTTTCAATTTATTAAAAAAGAACTCTTTCCACACCTTGATAACACTGCCAAAAAACTGTTTGAAAAAGACATGCAATTGCATTTATATATGAGAAAACAGGAAAATCTGGAAAGAGATCTATTGTCTATGAAAACAAAACAAATTCCTCTGAATTATGATATTTATGAAAAGCAAATATTGGCTCAAAATGCTATCAAAAGATTTTTAAAAGATGCAGGATTCTTAAGAACAAATTATGAAGCTACGTGGGACAAATTATCTGTATTGGATATTTAGGCTGATCCATCTGTGATGAACGAGGAAAATATTTATTGCATGATCCAAACTGAAATGGATAGGGTTTATGCAAACAATTACACACGCTTAAAGACAGCCAATCAATTTTTAGATGTTTTTATTGATGAGCGCATGACTAAAAAAGAAATAAAAAGGTAGATAGCTCTGAATTTAATATAAACAAACATGAAGAGGTCAACACACACGTTGCAAGAAGAAATCATGGAAGAAAAGTGTGCTACGTGTAACGGATATGGCTAGTTGTTTTTTGTTGTTTTAAAAGAAAAAAAAACAACCACTTGTTAAAAACTGCACTATACACGTTAAAAATAAAGAAGTATGGATTTTTAACACCGTCACCAAAAAATCAGCAAAAATTCATCTTCATAAAACAATTTGTTTAACTTGCAAAGGAAAAAAGTCAATTATTATAAAACGTTATAAAAAGACAAAAGGAGAAGAAAAACAAGACAATATTTTATTTATACATGTTTATTCTTTAGATGAAATAATATAATATTTTTTTTACAACTGTCTTTTTTTTTTTAATATACTTCAAACACTTTATCCGGAGGCATATAAGGGTTG
Source organism: Hydra vulgaris (assembly GCF_038396675.1). Lineage (NCBI taxonomy): Eukaryota > Metazoa > Cnidaria > Hydrozoa > Anthoathecata > Hydridae > Hydra > Hydra vulgaris. The sequence goes on along the minus strand of NC_088932.1, from coordinate 39,289,712 downwards.
GTAGGTTTTGTAACAACAGGAACAGGAGGAGTTTTTGTTTTTTTGCCTTTTCACGCTTTTTTTATACTGTATAACAGCGAACCCACTTGCAAAGCGTTGGTTACATTTTTAGGGGTTATAAAATCAGCTAATCCTCTTCCTCGTCGGACTCTTCCTTGCTTACGTATCTTAGATCTTCCTCGCTTAGATCTATAATGTCTTTTCTGTCTTTTTCGTTGATAAGCCATTCTCCATAAGAATTTAGAGCAAAGAATAAAAAGTTTTTTTCAGTTATTTCAAAAGAATGTTCTTCTCCGTTTTCATATATAAACACAATAATGAGTTTATCATTGGAACGAGTTACTTTAATAATTCGACCCTGTTTCAAACAATGTGTCAATGAAAAATCTCCCTTCGCATTACTATTAGCTTTAAATAGCGAAATATAAAAATCAGATAATTGTGGAAATGGATAAAAAACCTCTGCATAAGTTTATGTCTGCTTCTTCGAGTAGCCAAATGTTAAATGACTCTTTAATAACATCAACAAAGTCTTCATATACCACTTCGAATTCGTGTTTGCTTTCGTCATAAATAAAATCAACATGGGCTTTGTTATTAACACGAGTTACTTTGATTTGTTTACTTCCATCCAAACGAAAAAATAATTTAAAATTACCATGGACTTGTTTTAAACTATCATTACCTGTAAAGGTAGAAATTTCTAAATTAATAATTGATTTATAAAATCCTTGTAAACAAGTTTTAAAATCCATTTTTTTCAAATGAATTTTTTTATATCAAAAAACTAAGTTTATAGTTTTTTTTATAAAAAAACACCATTAAATATTTTTTTTTAACAATTTATTTTTGTTATTTCATTAGCAACATAAAATATTTCTTTATTTACATGAGATATTGTGTATAATTTATTTATAATATCATAATCCAATATCAAACCGCCGAAAAACGTAGATGATTTTGTGTGTCCAGTATCTTTGCTACCACTTATAATTTCAGCGATACCATTTTTGTATTCATAGGTTAAAATGTATTCACCTCGCGAGCTTGTATCTGTTCGTAAATTTTTAAAAGAGATTTTATTATATTTCTTCATATCTTTTAAGAGCCAAATATACCCGTTCAAGTTTTCTTTTACATGTTGTTGAAATTTAGTGATAAAATATTTTTTGCAATACTTTTTGTTGTGCGTTCTTCTATGCGTTTGTTTACACGCTTGCAATGAATTCATTTTTGCAAATAAACGTATTACAGAGTTGAGCTTTTTTATACTCAATTTTTAATCCGATTAAAATATGGTTTTAAATACACCACCAGGTATGGGTATATTTCCTAATAGGCTACCAAGGATACCTTTACCACGCTTTTAAGTAGTCGTTTTCGCCCTTTACCAATTAAAGAATGATGAGATCTAGGGTGAGGTCTTGATCTTCGGCGAACAAAAATGTTTCTTTTAGCACCCCTGTGTCCTCTATGTCTTCTATGTCTCATTTTTTTAACAAATATTTCTTTGTTTACCGCGATCCACTTTTGTTAAAACAAAACGATATATAGGTTTTCCTACTCGATCCATTTCACGATTTTGTTTATTATTTATATACTTGCTTTTTGTTTTTCGATAACACATCAGTGCTTTTCTACAATATTGACGCTTTATTTTTTTCAAATTTTTCTTAGCTCTTCTACGTCTCAGAGCTCTTAGTTCTGTATTATTAGGATCAGTTAACTCGTTTTCATCAAATGAGGTCCTGTCAAAAAATTCAAAAAAAGCATCCCTATGAAAAGGCCATTTTCCATCTACTGTATATTTGGGTAATTAAGATGTATATTTGGGTATTAAATTACTTTTATATGTAGGTCTTGAAAATAAATTCCGTCTTACAATCATACGGGAAAAATCAATGTCGTCTGCAGCCATTTTGTATTTTTTTTTTTTTGACTTTTTTTGACTTTAACTTTTTTTTTTGAATTTATTTTTTTTTTATATTTTTGAATTTATATTTTTATATTTTTTTATTGTATTTTTTTAAATATTTGTAATTTTTTTTAGATTACTAATTAAAAAAAATTGATCATGGGCAGCAACTGGGGCAATATTGGAGACATACTTGAAAAAGAATTTAGTTCATTTCACTACTTTCTGCATAAACGTAGAAAACAAGTGGAGCGAGATAAAAAAGTCAAAAAGTTGGACAAAAAAAACTAAAGAACGGTGCGTTTATTTGGAAAACATTCATTCTCACCTTAAAAACTTTGAGCACGAAACACGGACTTGGTTTGAACCACGTGAACGTCATTTTTCTTATTATCTTTTTGATTATGACGATAATACATTGGATAACTTGAACAAATTTACCCTTGAAAATCAATCAAAACTCACCTTGAAAGATTTATGTAAAAGAATTTTAGCAAATCAACGAATTCGTTTTGAGTTTAAACAATTACAAAATAAAATCATTTTTGTATTCGAGAAAACCAAACTACCACTCTCCAAATGGAAAAATAAAGATTATATTAGATTATTGTTTTACTGCTTTCATAAGTATATCTTTTTCGAATGGAATGTCAAAAAAAAGAAACATTTATTATTTTTTCATCTTTAAAGACGTTATCTTTACAATTTATTTCATTTACTTTTTACAGAAATATCCTATTTTGCTAACCCACATAAACAACTAGAAATAGATTTAATGAAAACACTATATCGTTTAATAATGTAATATATAAATTGGGCAAAACAACAATATTTTTATACTACAGAATCTTGTTTTATTCATGCTAATAATGTAAAACAATTTTTTTAATTTTTTTTCAGATAACTAATAAAAAAAATGCAAGTAAAAAAAAAAATTTCAAAGAATATGATTTACGTTATGAAAAATGGATATGGTTTTGTCCACACACAAGATTAAACTACAAACATGAAAAAGTGCCTACGTTAAAACAACTCTGTAAAAGAAAAATGGGTTATGCTAGAATACTGGTCGAAATTGACACATTTTTAAAAAAACTACCTAAAGTAATACCATTTGAATACTACGATAGAAAATATATTATTTCGGATCAAACCTTTTACTCACAAACACAATTTGGACTTCGTTTTTTATATAGAGATCATTTAGAATTTTTTTACGAACAAGCATATTTTCTATATATAGGCAGTGAAATATTTTTATTACATTATTTTCATTCTTATTTAAATAATACTCAATATGATCAATTTTATATTTTATTAAAAGATTATGTAAATTGGGCTACAGATCAATATCATTTTATCACATCTCATAATTTTGTACATATGAAGGATGTTATTTTATATTGAAAGATAGAAAAAAAATGAATAAAATAAAATATGGCTATTTCAAAAAAAAACCATCCAAAAAAGTAAGAAATCAAATGAGAGGTATATTCATTTTCTTTTCGTTTTTTTAAATAAATAAAAAACTTTTATTCAACCTATTTTTCTTTTTTTATAGCTGTGTATCACTTCTTTATCTTAATGAAAAAAGAAGCGATGATGCACTCACGCTTATTAAATGAGCGCTAATTCTGCGTTAAAAAATGTGGAATATGCCAGAGTTGTCAACTGCAAAAATAACTTTTTTGTATTATTTTTATTCAGAAAAATATATTTTTTATTACATTTTTGCCTTTTTTATTCCTTTTTTTTATTGCTTTTTTTATTCCTATTTTTTCATACAACTTTATACTAACATTATTATCTTTTCTTTTTTAGATATAAAAAAATGAATAATAATAATAATGATGAGTGAAAGTTGGAACTCGACGCTCCACCATTCGAATTCAAACCACCTCACTTAAAATTAAAAAGACCTCTCCGAGGTTTTGATTTGGAAAAATGTACAAAACTGGAATTAAAAGACTTAAAAAAAGAAAAAGAGCGGATATGCGAGGATGCACAAGAAGAATGGATATGCGACGCTCCTCCATTCGAATTAAGTTGTAAATATTTATACGAATAAATTTATTTGTTTTTTTTTAGCTAACTAATACAATGTGTGGAAATTGCGATTGTCTCGTTAAAAACAAAATCATTTTATCAGCTGAAGAAGCACTTTTTGTATTGGAGATTGCGGAACAATATAACAAATCATTCGTTGAAGAACTTAACATTTATAATCACTATATCACCATCGGGAAACAATTTCACCCAAACATGACGTTTGAGAATTTTGTAAAAATGAACTATCCAATTTTCAGAGAAGAAAAAAAATCTATATTGTAACCCTATTTTTAATTGTAACAATTGTTTTATAAGAAAAAATTTTTTTTCACCTAATCCTCTGTTTTATCTGCGCACGCGCATGACGGTTCATTAAAAAAATTAAAAATTGATCAAGGTTTCCCCTATAAACACTCTTGATGACGATAGATTCTTAGTTCTTGAACATAACCTCCTCACAACTTTATACGCGAACTTTATTATCAACTATTATACCTCGATTAAAAAAATGTATAAAAGAAAACATAAAAAAAGACATTATAAAAGACATTATAAAAAACATAGAACAAGACGAATGCGTGGAAAATTTTCAGGACCTCTTTTAGGAATGGTATCTAAAGTCGTATTACCTTCCTTTACTTGCGCTCTTCTACCTACCATTGGTAAAGCTGTTTTAAGTGAAGCCATCTCTGGTGGAATTTCTTACGGAATTAATAGAATTGGAAAATAATTTTTATAATATATAAAAATTTACAATTCCGTTTTTATTATTTTATTACAAATATATAATCCCAACATTGTTCCAAGTAATATAAAAGCTGCCAATAACGCTCCAAATAAATATCCTCCCACAACAATAACAATAAACAAGCTCGAAAGTGCTAATACCGACACTATTTTTTCTTTACCTTTTTATCTTTTTCTTTTTCTTTCATCTTTATCTTTAATACACTTCAAAATTTCGAATACGATTCCCATGCGAGTCGTGTGTACCACCATTATCTATTGGAGAATCAGGTTTATAAGGTTGAACTGCTGCCACTGTCGTTGGAGTTTGAAATTGTTGTAACGATTTATTTTTCGATTCCATTCATTATGAACCTATTTTTTTATTTTTCACTCTTTATATACTTTTCGACACGCTTTATTTAACAAATTAAAATTCCTAACATTTTTTGCTCAGTCCGTTTATCGCTTTTTTTAATCGCTCAGGCCGTCTCTCACTTTTTTTTATTCGCTCAGGCCCTCATTTGACGGCCCCTTCTCAAACAAAGTCTGAAGTCTTACACTGAACACAAAAATCCAACATACTATATCATCATATATATATAAATATATATATATATATATATATATATATATATATATATATATATATATATATATATATATATATATATATATATATATATATATATATATTAGGGATATGACTTTTTTGCAACCTACTAGGCCTGTATCGTAATTCAATGAACTTTTATGTAAAAAGAACGAATAGATGTTTCATTTTGACATATTTTGAAAAAAGGTCACCCCAAAACCAAAAAATCGAATTTTCAATAGGTACACTTTTGTACAGTAAATGAATATTAAAGGCTGAAGATGTTGTAAGAGTCATACTCCTGTTGTTATTTTATTTATTTATGCAACATATACTGTGATATAACAAAAAACATTATGTGATATATAATTATACAAGTATTACAAAATTAACAGTATCAAAGCGTCTAGTACAACAATATACATAACTGTCTGTGTCTATAGGCCTACTGTGTTTAATACATGGGTCACATGATGCTCACGTCTCATAAAGAGTCTAGCGCTTGTTACTTAGAATGAATCGAAGTTGCAGTTTGTCTTTCTTTCTGCAGGAAGCATACAGGTCTTGCATCACCTTGATTGCACGTTCAGCTATCTTATTACTTCGTGTTATGTCGATGACGGATGGCTCTTTCTTCCAGTGATTTTTGAATGACTGCAATGCCTTTTTGTAAGGCTTCAATACATCAGATAAATTCTTGAAGTCATTGTCATTGTACTTTTGACTACTAAACCAATGTTCTGCCCACTCATATGAAATGAACCTGCAAACCTTCTCCAAATTCTTTCTCGCTTCAGGCATAAGAATGAACGCCAGAATGGCGAGAATGGCTCTTGAGTTCCATCTGGCATTGCTCATATTAGGAATGTTCTGAAAGTGAATCAGAGGAAAGTTTCTTTGTTCTTCATAGAACCTAAACACTCTTGTTAAATGGTACAAAAACTTCATATCGTCTCTCCACCCTGATTTATCAAGAATTTCTACAGTTCCATTCACAAACTTATCCTTCAGTTCATCATACTTATTCAACAGTTCAGACACAAATGGGTATTCAATGTTTGGAGATTTGGTATCACCCTCAAGTTCTTCGTCCATCACCAGACGGAGAATCCTGTCTAGTACGTGATGCTGACAACCGATAAATTGTGGTATTGTGACACCCTTTAATTTAAACATACGTTGCAACTTCACAACAACTCCATTTCTCTTCCCAGTATTGACGTTTGTTGTATCAGTAATGATCATCTTAATTGAATTCCACAAATTGTATTCATCAATAAGTTTGGCAATTTTTTCAGCAACAGTTTCAGCTTTGCCATCTTTTAAACGCAGTGCATCAAGTTTCACGTCAGTTCTTTCATTCTGAAGTACAACTACCTGATATTCCTTATCATCTATTCGTTTGCCGTCAAAGTGTAAGGACCACTGTTCCATTTTAAGTTGTTGTATCATTTCTTTTTTTAATTTACCTGCCTCTTTGAATATGGACTTGTAAATTGCTGATTGACTTGGAGTTGGAATATCAATACCTTGTTGTGATAATACATTGCATATTTTAGCAGCTTTCTTTGTGGAAACTCCACTTGATGTAACCATACTTACAGCAAATTTACTTTTGTAGCGCTTTCTAGTTTTTTTCTGAGTGTCCTCATCATCGTCTTTATCACCGTCGTCGTCTTCATCATCTTCACTCTTACTTTTGCAGTTTTCAGATTCAGTACCACTGTCTGTGGTAGACAGGACTTGTGATGTGGAAGGTATTGCTGTTCCAGACTGGACTTTCCTTCTCTTGGAAGGGTGAATGGTTTCTTTACTTGCCACTTGTCCTGTTGAGTACCCCACCTGTCCTTTACTTTCTTTTTGTAGGTGGTATAGACGTTTATCTTCCGAGGATAATCACTGGCCATTCACTTTCGTGATGTCAAATAATGCATTGAGAACATCATATTTTCCACGCTTGACACATTCATCATAGACCTTCAGCACCTTCATAAGCTTTGCTCTTATCACTTGATCAGACACAAGTGGAAAATTCAGTTTATTGTCCCACAATTTTGTAATTTCCTTAGAAATTTGGTCTATTCGTTCTTTTCTTCCTTTAACATATGCTCCGAGAAACTGGTATCTTCCTACGATCTGCAATTGAAGTGGTATTCTGGATTTTTCATCGAGTGAATGTTCTTCTACAGCCACGCTTCCTCTTCTTCTGTGTGACTCTTGAAATCTCACCAAATTCTTAGTCCAAGTCTTCTTGTTCTTTGTTACTGTGGTATGACTTTTCTTGTGAGACATCATATAATATTGTTACGACTTTACGGATAGCTGAGCGTAAATATCCGTTTAATAAAGTCGTTTAATTAATAAAATACTTTAACTGTATAGTAATCCAATTATAGTTCGATAATCCAGTCAATGTTGATAACAGTTCGATAATCCAGTCCGTATCCTAACGATAATGCTACAACTACTTATACTTCGTACACTTACAGCGTCTTTAGTTCGCTACAGTAGTTCCTTATTAGCTCAGTTACACGCAGAGTACTTCATAGAACTATTCACATTATCAACACTGAGCTCTGACAGCAGCTCGCTTATATAATTATTTAGAGCTTCCAGAATGTTCTACTAAGTTCTATAATCTTCTACAGTCTGTTACAGTCGTCTATATCACCGTGGTAACACAATGACGTCATCACATAACAATTCCAAGTATTTGCCGGCACACGGCCGTTTCGTTGCCATGGTAACGTGTGGCGTTATATTTATAAATTCATAACAAAATAATGAAATAAATAGAATTAAGCTGAGAATTAAGCTTAAGATTAAAACATCGGTCAAAAATGAATGTATAAAAATGGTAAATCAAATTTTTATTTTGGGGGTGACCTTTTTTTGTTGCAGAAAGCTATTTGGGCCTTTTTTCATGATTTTAGGTAAAAGTTCATCGATTTATGATACAGGAAACATTTTATTTGAAAAAAAATTAAAAAGTCATATCCCTAATATATATATATATATATATATATATATATATATATATATATATATATATATATATATATATATATATATATATATATATATATATATATAGATATAGATATAGATATAGATATAGATATAGATATAGATATAGATATATAGATATAGATATAGATATATAGATATAGATATAGATAGATATATTTACATATAATAGATTTTCAGTACACAATAATCAAGCTGGTTACAAAAGTTATTGACATAAGTCAGCAAAACATTTCTCAGCAACCAACTGCTTACGTTGTTTATGAGCCTCTTGTTCAGTATCAGACGTTTGATGATTTCATTAAGTTTGATAACTTGTTAAGGGTTGATGAAGATGTTGTTAAGAATCTTGTGAGTATATTGTAATCCAACTTGCTTTAATTATATCTTTGTTTTTGAATACTACGAAAAAAATACGGAATAGAATTATGTTAATAATACTTTATGAATTAATGATATATTTAAATATAAGTGAGCATGTATAATAAAATAAACCTTTTATTTACATATTGTAATGATTAGATTGATAGGTTGCCAAAAATTGGTGGTATTCGACTAAAAGATCTTGTTAAGAATATAATGGAAAGGTATACTAAGCTTTTTAAGTATATCAATCTTAATAAAAAAATCTATATTAATTATAGTTACTTCTTTTTGCCGAAAATGCAAAAGAATAAAAAGTGTGTAATTTGTTATTAAATTTTTATCATAACTGACCAAATTCTAGACAGAGTTTTATCAAAACAACCTTTAAATGTTAAAGTTTGGTCAAAAATGCCAAAAAAAAACATTTTAATAATATTTGCTTGCTAATTTATAGGTTACTTATTTTTTTTGAACTTTTTTTTCTCACAACAATAATTTAGTATGATGAAAATTACTATTTAGTATGATGTCATACATAGTTAAGAGTGCATTTAATATGAAAGGTAAAAATCGTAACGAGTATGTAAGGCATAGAAAAGTGGATAAAACGGAGAAACAAAGTTTTCAGCAACTAAAGTTATACGACCTGATAGTGGGTAAGTTTTAATTTTGCAATCTTAAAAAGAAAGATTTTTTGTTTTTCTTTTTATTGGATATATTTTATTTTCTAACAGAGTTCTAATTTATTTGTTTTTCTTCAAGTTTTTGTGACTTTGACACAAAACACAAATCCTATTTTTATTGTTACTTTGTAACATTGCCAAAGTTTAAAATCATAAATTTTAATATAATTATTTGTTATCAGTATTACAAGTATTAATTTTAATTAATAATAAATATAATCAAAGATATTATAGATAATTAAATTTGTATTAACCAAACTATGCATTTTTAGCCTTGGTAATGTCTTTGAAAGAAAACACGTTGAAAGAGATTAATTTTGAAATACAGAAAATTATGAGATACGCACCAGACAAGGTGAATGTAGAAGATGGCGGGCGAAAACAAAATTAAAGCACAACCAATGATGTCCCAAAAAACCGCAGCAACAAGAGAATAACTAACTTTTTATCTTTAAATACATTATGTAAAAATTCCCTCGGAACATTTCTTAATGAACGAAATTACTCTACCACGTTGTAATGTTTTTGTAAATAGACGTTTTTAGACAATTTTTTGTCATTTTGTTGTCAAACCTGTGTTTATTGAACGTTAACCTTCAGCTAAGTAGATCTACTCAAACGTTTAATAAGCGTTAGAATAACATTAAGCAACGTTTGAATGGCCTTAATCCAATGTTGTTCGATGTCAAAACGTCAAGATAAAATGTTGTAGTTTTTATCTTGATGAAAAACGTCAAGATATAAATTATAGCATTTCGTTTTAGCGTCTAAATTACAACGTTAGCTAACGTTAGCAAAACTGACGTCGTCCATCCTTTCCATTTCCAACATTAACCCAACGTCAAACCAACTTAAAAAGCCACGTTAGAATGTTGTTATACCAACGTTGCTCAATGTTAATGCAACATTAACTAATGTTGGAAAAACATCGAGGGACGTTATAACATATCTGTCTTCGACCAAATTTAACGTTAGCTAACGTTGGCAAATCTGACGTCGTCCATCCTTTCCATTTCCAACGTTAATCCAACCAAAAAAACAACGTTATTCAACGTTGTATTAACGTTGTTGTGCCCGCTGGGTATATCCTTATTAAAGTTTATATAGCTCCAGTCCTGATTTAAAAGTTGCTGTTTAAATAAATTTAGAATATTTTTGTTATAAATACGTTTTTTTATTGTTACTTTTCCAAGCGTATTTGTTTTGAGGTCAGCGCCTAAGCAGAAAAAAATTTGAAAATGATCCGAAATATCAGTTTTTACAATACCTTTTTTGAGCGTTATATTGAAACAGTCATTGGTAAGAATGTTGTCAATTAACGAGGATGAGAACTCTGTAATTCTGGTGGGTTTATTTATAATAGGTACTGTTCCCGTTTCAAATAAATGGTTATAAAACTTTTTTAATGTTTTGCTTTTCATTTTACAGGACACAGTCTAGGTTGAAATCCCCTAGCATATAATTTTTTTTCTTTTCATGACTAGCTTTTTCTACTATACTATGAACAAGATAATTGCTTAGGTACTCAGTTCTTCCAGTTGGTGGCCGATAGCAGCAGCTTAGTGAAATATATTTAAATTTTTTGTTTAACATTTCAACTGTTAAAATCTCAATATTTTCATCAGAAACACTCATTTCATCCAATATTTTCTTTTATGTAAAAAAGAACTCCTCCTCCACGCTTGTTAATATTACCCTCTAAAAACACTGTATTAAACCTGTAAGATGGAGATTAGAAATTGATTTAAAATCTTCTTCTGTACGCCAAGTTTCAGTTAAACAAATAACATTAATAAAATATTCCGTTTGACAAATCATATTTCAAAAGCTATCAAAATTCTTTTTAAAATTTCTGATATTAACGTGGATTATATTAAAATGATCACAATTATCATTTTTTTTAAATGCTTTTAATTTAATTTGGATAAAAGTAAGAGCATTCGAATTTTGATCCATTAATCTCATTTAAAAAATTATTATCTGGATCAGATTCATAGTCTAAATTCAAAGATTTGGTTTGAAATAAATTCGATATTTTTTCAAAATCATTCTGATAAGTTGAATCCATTTTGTATGTTTTTGTTATTTCGAAAGTATTCAAAAGTTTTTAGATTCGTCAGTATATATGTATGCACAATAAATGTGTACATATTACATACATATATACTCATATACATAAAAACGTAAAATTTTAATTTAAATTTTTTTGATAATCAGATAGTCTTTTCAAAAGACTTGGTGATTAATTTATTATATACCACTTTTTACTACAAAATTACCTGACGAATGTATTTCTTTGGCTTTAATAAATAAAATTGTTTACGAATGATGGTTGTTCGTTCACTAAAATCTTCATTGATGTATATCTTTTTTTTCCATAGTTTTAGCTTTTTATAATTTTCTAGTATATTTTCACGATCTTGATAATCATGAAATTTAACTACAACAGTTGTTCTTGTTATGTTGCCGTCTTAGTATTCTTTCTTCCCCGTTCTGTGCCCGCGTTCTATATGTATTTCTTTGTTTATATTTAGTTTTTCTTTTATTAGTTTTCTCAATTTCTCCTCGTTGTTTTTCCATGTTTCCCCTTCAGTTTACTCGATTCCTTCAAACCGAAGGTTGTAACGACGACTCCTATCCTCTAACTCTGCCATTTTGTCTTTAAGACATTCGTTTTCAAGTTTGTTGCTTTTTGTTTAAAATTGTCTTGAGATGATATTTTATTTTTATTGTTGTTTAATGTTTCTTTCATTGTTTCATATTTATCGCTCTCATTGTTTCATATTTATATTTCATATTATATTTAGGAATTGAATAGTAGAACTAGTTTGATCTAGTTCTTTTTTAATTGTTTGTTTTTATCTTTTATATTTAAAAAGTCATTTTCCAGCTTTTGAAAGCGTTCATTGAATATTTTAAGAAAAGTGCTTTCGTGCATATCCAATAGTTCTTTTACTTGAGATGAAGTAAAATTTTTAGTCATTTTATTTTAGTATATAATAATAATGATTGATAATAGTAGATTTGAAAAATTAAAAGTAATCTGACAACGTGCTGAATTTGGCCGCCCTCTTTTCTCGCCGCATAATCGCATAAAAAAAATAATTTAAAAACAATATATTCTAAAGAAATTTATATCAAAATTTTTAGAAATAATAATACAAATGAAACTTTAGATCGAGTTAAAGTTTATGTTCAAGGTAATGACGGAGTTGATATTGAAATTACATATTTTGTAAAAGAAATTTGTTTTCCGTTAAATTGCTGGTATATAGATACTGCGAGTAAAAATTATAATCATTTAAAGTACTTAAAATTAGCAGATTATCATAGAGATAATGAATATTTAGAAGTTGATATTTTAATAGGTGCCGATTACTATTGGTCAATAATTGAAAGTAAGATAATAAGAGGGTTTAAAGGCCCAATTGCAATTAAATCAAAGGTAGGATACTTAGTCAGTGGTCCTATCACGGTTCAGAATAACAATAAAGTAAATTGTTCTGTTCTGTTCTGTCATCTGCAAGTTGAAGCAGAATTATATAATGATAAAATGTTTTTAAAAGATAAGTTTTTAACTATTTGGAATAAAATCGAAGAAAATATTAGTGACAATCTAGACGTCGAACATTTTCGCAAAAGCATTAAATTTGAAAAAAATAAGTATACTGTAGAACTACCCTTTAAGGAGATTCATCATTTGTTATGTGAGTTATAATTTATGTTTAAAGAGGTTCAAATCATAAGAGAAAATGTTTTTAAATAATGCAAAATTATTTGATTCATATAATGATACTATAAAAGAAGAATTATTAAATGAAACGGTAGAGCAAGTTTTAAGTAATAAATCTAAGGTCAGACTTGTTCATTACTAACCTCATAGATCAGTTATAAGAGAAGATAAAGTTACAACTAAGATGAGCATTATATTTAATGCAAGCGCGACAAACTCAGGTCCCTCGTTAAATGATTGTTTACATTAAGGTCCTTCTTTAACAACTCTACTATATTGAGTTTGATACGTTTTCGTGTAAATAAGGTAGCATTTAATGCAGATATTGAAAAAGCCTTTTTGAACATTTCAATATCTGAGAAACATTGCGATTTCATACAATTTTTATGGTATAAAAATGTTGTTGTTTTTTTTTTACATTTATTTTGCTGTTTAACAATAAATAATCAACATTTATATACAAGAAAAAAATAAAAATATGTCCGTAGAAACAAAGAAGACAGTAAAATCTTGTCAACAAGCACCGTTTTTTTATATACAATAAAAAATAAAAACTTTTCTTTTTTACAATGATCTTTATAAAAGAGTTAGACAGACAGGGGCTCAAAGAAGATGAAAATGACAATACGTCATCGCAATCTTTTTATAGAGCCCCTTTATACATTTTTAATAGAACATAGATATTAAATTAAAAACCCTAATGGGCATAAAACTGCTGTGCTAATCAGTAAATCAAAAAAAGATTAAATAATATAAATACTAACATAATTAAAATTACTTGGTGATCCCTTTAAGCACAAATGATTCTCAAATTTTAAAAATTTCCTTTTTTATTAGAAACTTAAATGAGCTTAATGACTTTGCCATACGTTTGAATCCTTTTTGATAACTATTCCATATATTTGGTCCTCGATATGCAATGCTATATTCAGCATACTTATTAAAGTTTTGAGGCAGTTTATATGAGTTACTAATATTTGCTCTCAGATAATAGTTTTCATTTATGTTTATTTCAAACTTGTTATTAAAGGTTACAGGAGAGAGATTATTATTGAATTGATAAAAATTAAATGCTGATAGATATTTATTTAATAAACATCCATCATTTTCACATTTTCATCATAGGTTTGGCGTGTTCACGCCTCTTATTAGAGTAAATGATTCTGCTAGCATGTTTTTGTAGACTATAAATTTTTTTAAGTTTTGATGGTTGCGTACTCGCCCATGTTATGTTTGCATAGCTGATGAAGCAATGAATTACTCCAAAGTATATTAGTTTGAGACTTTGTTTATTGATATACGAGCAAACTCGATACATCATACCATTTATATTAGTGATTATAGATTAAATATATCTTATTCGAGGAAGCCAGGTTAAATTCTCATCAACAAAAACTCCTAAGAATCTAATACTAGCTTGTCTTTTAAGTTATCATTTAAGATAAGGTCAGGCAACTTAAGAGGAAGGTTTTCTTCTTGTATTTTTTTATGGAATAATATATAGTCTGTTTTCTTTGAGTTAAGTGAGAGTTTGTTAGCCCTAAACCAATTATTTACTTTATTTAGTTCAATATTCATATCTAATTATAGTTTATTAATATCATTGTTAGTAAGAAATATATTTGTATCATCAGCAATCATGATTGAATTAAGTTTTAAAGATGCATTGCAAAATTCATTTATTTAAATTAAAAATAGGGGTGGACCAAGGATAGATTCTTGGGGAACTCCTCATTAAACATTTAAAACTCAAGATTGTATATTACACACGTATTGTTTTCTATTGGTAAGATAACTTTTAATCCAATTGTAAGTTTTATCAATTATACCATAGTGCTTTGGTTTATCTTATAGAATGCAATGGTCAACTGTGTCAAAAGCTTTTGATAAGTCAATAAATACTCCTAGAGTAAATTTGTTTTGTTTAAAACCATCAGTTATTTGATTAACTAATTCAATGATTGCATGCTCTGTTTAGAGGCTATTTTGAAACCCAAACTGGTTTGGGTAAAATAATTTGTTTTTAGTGAAGTAATTATAGATTCTATTATAAATTACGCGTTCGAAAAATTTTGAAAATACAGAAAGTATTGGTATAGGTCTATAATTGGTTATGTCTGAATGATCATTGCATTTAAAAATAGCAATTACTTCTGCTGATTTTAGTACATCAGGGAAAATCTCCGATATTATTGAGAGCTCAAGTTTAAGGATCAGAGGTCTGCTTAGACTGATTTTATTGAAGATAATTAAATCGCTAGTTATTTCATCAAATCCTGGCGCTTTCTTTTTTTTTAAAGAGAAAAAGGCTTCTTCCAAATCTTTATAGTTAAATTCATTATCATACATAATAGCGTTATTTGCGGGTTTTAGGTAGTTTTTAAATGAATCAGATGTTGGACTTAATTTATTTGCGAGATTAGGACCAATATTTATAAAATATTTGTTAAATTCTTCCGAGATTTGTTTTTTTACAGAATATGTAAATGTTGTTAATATTAATTCTTTTTGGTAAAGAAATTGAATTTATTTTTTTCCTTTCCATTATCTCATTAATGATGGACCACGTTTTCTTATCGTCAGATTTGCATTTAATGATTTGATGACTGTAGAATTTATTTTCAGCCTTTTTGATAAGATTTTGGTAAAAATATTTATAATTTTTGTAGTTTTCAATGTTTTTATTTTTTTTTAATTTATTATAGAGTTTTTGCTTCTTTTTTGAGAATTTTATCAGTGATTTATCCATCCACGGATTGGCAACTACTTTTGTCTTAATTTGTATGTTCTTTTAAGGACAGGTTTCATTAAAGCAATCTAGGAATATATCTAAAAAGTTATTAAAAGCTTCATTAGTGTCATGACACCTATACACGTTGGACCACGTATCTTGTTTTAGTCTAATCGATAATTCATTAGTATTACTTGTTTTAAGATTGGGTTTTTTCAAATTTATAACTTTTGGTTCACAATCAGACATGGTTTTTAAATTTCTTACTTTTATAAATATCGGAAAGTGATAGCTAAAATCAGTCATAAATATCCCGGTTTCAATTTCCATTTCCAGGTAATTATTAATTAAAATATCGTCTGTATTAATTGCTGACAAGACTTTAAATTTAAGAAGCATATTAAAAAGGATTTTGTTTTCGGAGGCTTTGAATAAGTTAGAGCATTAAGGTTTATGTCTCCAATAACGTATAAAGTTTTATTTTCTTTCTTTATTTTTTCAATTGTATTTTTGATAAAAGTTTAAAATGATTTAATTTTATCACTTTGTGGACGATAAACGCATCCAATTAAAATATTTCGACACTTTTTATTGTTTACAATTATTTACAATTTCAATGAAAAGGCTTTCATAATTATCGTTTGAGAAGCATAGTATGATTTTTACCTTAAAATCATGCTTTTTTGAGACATAAAGCCTTAACCCTCCACCTTTTTTTCCTCATTCTTTTGTTTGACTAATCAGTTTATAAGATGGCAAATTAAAAGTAAAACTTAATTCAAGAGAATTTTCAAAATTATGCCAAGTCTCTGATCGAACTATGACGTCGAACGTGTAATTTATAATATTTAAAAAAACTTTTAGTTTCTCAAAATTTTGCTGCATGCTTCTAATGTTTAAAAGCAAAACTGAAAAAGAACAATGATCGTTTATTATTCTAAAATCAAAAGGATCAATAGATGGTGTGTCAATTAAGTTCATTTGGGTTTCTTGAAAAATATTTATATTTTCTTCAGACAGGTTATTTAAAAAGTTACCCTCAAAAGATTTTAAATTTTTAAAATGCGAAGCCATTTTTAACGAATAATTAAAAAGATCAAATAAAATATCTGTAGATAAAAAACAATGAATTAAATCTTTAAGAAAATCTTACTCGTTTTCTGTGCGTCAAACAACCAGATGCGCTGTGATCAATTCCGTGCGTCGAATTAACAATTACTTTGTGGATGTTTTCTTTAAATTCATGAACAATAAATTTATTGGACACACTTTAGGGTAATGATCATTTTGTCGATGAAGCTTGACCTGCTCAAAAAGTTCTTTTCGTATTTTTCGAGTCGTAAAACTTTAATCTTTATTTATAAAGATATTGCTCCCTTTTAATTTCATTGCTGTTTCTAAGATTACCTTTTTATCTTCATAATCGTTGAGCTTTAGAACAATCGTTGAGCTTGTTCTACTTTAGCTAGTCCCACTCGATGGGCTCGTTCAATCTTAATATCTTTCTCTTTTCCAAGTTGTACGTTAAAAATTTTCTTTATTTTTTCTATTGTTATATCCCAATCTTTTTCTTTGTTTGTTTCAACTACTTTATCGATTCGAAATAGCTTCACGAAAATAATATAAAATTGCTTCTTTTTGTAGATTCAGCATTTCCCTCATCATAGCAATGGAAACAAATTCGTCCGATTTAGCCATTAGATAAATAACATTTCGTGAAAATAATATCCACTAAACTTTTACTTTTATTTTTTATCGCTCCAAAGAAAAATGCGCCTGTTCACCACGATGCTCAATTCAGAATTTGAATAATGTTAATAATTTAGATATGAAAAATTTAAACAATCATAAATTAGTATCATATAGATAATGTCGAGATTTATTTGGAGTCACTTCTTCTCCTTTTCTTCTTTCAGCAACTTTAATTAGCCATGCGGAGCGTTATTTAAGTTCTGATCCAATATTTGTAAGTCTATTACTAAATTTTATTCACGTTGACGATTTGAGTTTTTGCTCTGATTCTGTAATTGAATGTTTAAAGTTTTATGAGAAATGTCATTACCGGCTAGGTGAAGCTGGTTTTAATATAAGAAAATTTAAACCTAATTCGGTCGAGTTAGATAAGTTAATAAATGAAACGAATTTTCAGAGTCAAAATATTACTAAAGTGTTAGGTTTAACATGGAACAAGAAATTAGATTTTTCTTTTTTTTTTTCGTTTTTTGAATTATTTAAGATTGCCATCCCTTTTCAAAGAAAAAGAGACGTGCTTAGTTTAACAGCAAGTTTTTTCGATCACTTGGGTCTAATAAACCCAGTAATCGTGCATTTAAAAATTTTATTTTAACAAATTTGTATATCTAAATTAGGATGGGATTGTAAAATTAATAAAGATTTATTAAAAGTATGGCAAGATATTTATAAGGGTTTAGGTTCTATACAGTCGATTTATGTACCTAGATGTTATTTTTTTTCGAAATCGAGTGCAAGTTGCACGCGAAATGGGTTTAGTAATGCTAGTTTAAAAGCCTTTAGGTGTTGTATATATTTAAGATGTATTTTTAATGAGAAAGAACAGTGTTCCTCTCTTGTTACTTTAAAATCTAGAATAGCCTTGTTAAGTAAATGTACAATACCTCGATTAGAATTAAAATATTGCTTACTGCTTGCAACATTCATATATAAAGTAGTAAAGGAACTTTCATCAATTCTTCTTATTTCTAAAATTAAATTATTTTTGGGTTCTTATATTTGCTTACATTGGATAAAAAATTCTAATAAAATTTATGAAACATTTATTCAAAATCGAAATCTCTAATTTGAAAAAATTAGAGATTTATATGACTTTTCCCTTTGCGATTACGTCGAAACAGATCGAATTCCTGCGGATATTATATCACGAGGTACTAGTATTGAAAATTTAACTAATAATCAGTTATGATTCAATGGACCCAAATTTCTTTATTCTCCAGAATTTTGGCCTTCCTTTGATCAAAATAAATTAATAAACCCTCCAGAGGAAACAAAAATAATACTAATAACAAATGAATCGTTAAAATTTATTGATATAACTTTTTTTAATTCATATTCCTGTTTAATACGAATAACAGCTTTTATTCTAAAATTCGTACCTTGCTCAAAAAATAAGCAAGTACGAAAAGACAATCTTTTACTTTGGTCTTTTGAATTAAAAAAATCCAAAATAACATGGGTTCAATTTATCCAACAAAATATATATAGTTCTAAGAATTATAAACAACTAAAAAATGATCTAGGATTTTTCTTTGATAGCGAAGGAATAATAAAATGTAGGGGGCAATTGGGAAACGCTCCAATTAGTTACAATATCAAATTTGCAATATTTCTTCCTAAGGAAAGTTTTTCTACTTAATTAATTATTTTCCATTGTCATGAAAGTGTTAAGCACAACGGCGTAAAAGAAACGCTAAACCAATTAAGATAGGAATTTTGGATTCCAAAAGTTACAAATTTAATTCAAAAATTAATTAAAAAATATTTTTTGTGTCGAAGGTACGAAGGCAAAACTTATAGTTATCATAATGTTCCTCCGTTACCTTTAAGTAGAGTAAACAATGGTTATGCTTTTAAGTACACAGGAATTGATTATTGTGGACCATTATTTGTGAAAAATATTTATTCTGAAGGAGATATATTAAAGTGCTGCATACTTTTAGCTTCTTGTGCTAGTACACGTGTTATACATTTAGATTTAATTCCTGATTGTTCAGCTTCGGCGTGTATTCGAGGGTTGCGAAGACTTATTAGCAAATTCGGCACACCCTACGAAATTATTAGTGATAATGGATCGTGTTTTACAGCCGATGAAACACTACAATTTGTATCCTCAAGAGGCATTTTATGGTACTTCAATGTTGCAGCCGCTCCTTGGTGGGGATGATTCTTTGAACGTATGGTAAGTTCAATCAAAAGATTTTCAGAAAAATATTGAAAATTGCAAGATTATCTTACGAAGAAGTACTAACAATGCAGAAAACGAAGTCGTTACGAACAACCGTCCGTTAACGTTTTCGTATGAAGAACCGGGAAACGAACCGTTATCTCCTAATCATTTCGTGTTTGCCAAAAGAATAAGCTCAGA
This sequence comes from Hydra vulgaris, assembly GCF_038396675.1. Classification (NCBI taxonomy): domain Eukaryota; kingdom Metazoa; phylum Cnidaria; class Hydrozoa; order Anthoathecata; family Hydridae; genus Hydra; species Hydra vulgaris. The sequence goes on along the minus strand of NC_088932.1, from coordinate 39,269,767 downwards.
AACATTATTAATAAAAAAAAGTTATGTAAATATGAACATTACAAAGCGCGTTGCATATAGAAACTCTATTTTAGAACATTTTTGGAATAGGTGGCGCAGTGAATATTTAACAGAGCTCAGCGAATTTCACAAAAGTTATAATAAAAGTGGAAGTAAAAATATTATAAATAAAGGTGATGTGGTGATAATCCAAGGTTCAAATTTGGTTTGAGGTTTATGGAAATTAGGCATTGTTGAAAAACTTTTATCGTCAACAGAAGGACAAGTGCTTGCAGCAAATGTACGATGTGTCTCCGCGGGAAAAACTATGTTTTTGAATCGTCCAGTTAATAAATTGTGTTTACTGGAAGAAAATAAATTAAATTCTGTCGAAACAACGTTTGTGAATGAAAATAACATTCAGCTATTCGTGACTACTGTTAGTGGCGGAAGTGTTGTGCTGATCAAATTTTCATAAACGTAAATTGTTTGGATTGGCTGATTGTACATAACTATGTCCCCCTTGGGAATTTGTATAAATAGCGTGTCTATCGAAGCCTCGCTCTCTTGGAGTAACCTATCAAACAACAACGGACTCGAGCAACTCTTCTACTACTAGCTGTGATCTACGATCGCTTCTTTGTGTTTATCGCACATTTGTATAATAATTCTATTATAGTATATTAATAAATTGAACTAAGTTTTACAATACGACTCTTACGTAAAACAAGATAGTGGATCTTCTTTTGGAGAAAACATAATTTTGATTTAGCCGAAAAGATCTGTGCCTCGATCTTTTCAGGTCAGATGATTGATCAGTTTCCAACAGTGATTGAGTATATCGATCCAGACTGAAAGTTGGAGCTTGATGCTCGTTATCTCTGATCGAAGGATCAGAAATGGATTCAGAAATTCTGGTCAATTTCTGCCACCACCTATTCCAATCTGCCAGTCAGAAGATAGCTTGAAAATAGTTTTTTTTTTCCTTATCGACTCCAATATTCAGAGCACCTTCCTCGATCTTAGAAGTTGCTCAAGCTTACTCCTCAGAATCTGTTTTGTCCCTTTGTGCAATCAAATAAATTAGATTTCTTCTAATAAAGCTTCTTTAAATTAGAAATCAATAATTAATAGTTATTTAATTAAATAATTACTGTAGATTATTAACACATAATTAATCAACATATGTACATATATATTACTATTTTATTCATTCTATTTCACCAACTAAAAAATAAAACTAACATCATATGAAATGCCTTCAATATTCATTGATAATATTTAAATATAAAGAGTAAAAACTAAACAGTTTTTAGGAATGTGTAGTAATGAAAGCTATTTAAACAAGCATACTTTAATTCAACTGTATTATTTCCTTATTCACCGCTAAATTAACTATGAAAATATTGAGTGGGACAATCTTCATTGTCATTCATATGATCGACTAACTCATTTAAATCTTTTTCTTGGGAAAAATGAATGTATTAAAAATATATCAACAAAATGTATAAAATATTTCATGCACAAATGTAAAACGAAATTATCTCTTTTTTTCATTGCCTTTTTAAACGATACAACCATTTTTGAAAATTAATCTTAGCCAATTTTGCAAATCATTTTGTGATGCGTATCTTAGGAAAAAAGTTGTCTCAAATGATTTGTATCTCTAATTGGAATGTAATTATATATTAAAAAAAATAAAAAATAAAGTTGTTTTTGAAATTGAATACATATGCACTTTCAAGCGTGCTGTTGAGCTGAGATGACTTGCTTTTGGTTATAGAAGTCTTTAATCTCTAAAACCAGAAGTAGCTTATTTTTTAAAGCAATTTCTATTTATTTTTTAAAGCAATTTTTAAAGTGAAAAAAAGATTTTCATTATTACTTTTAGCGCAGTCAAAGAAAAAATTGCACTTTATAATACAGTGCAAGAAGTCTGAAGATTAATCATTTTATTTTGCGGTTTACCAAGATGGCTACATAAAATTTCTTCTGATTTGATTTGGCTAATGTGCATTGCAAAATTAAATTATGTTTACTTTAAAGTTCACTAAATTTTAATTTTTCAAATACTCTAGCACTTTAAGCCAACTTTTTCATAAGGAAAGGAAAAATATTCAGCGCGCACAGGGCCTAGTTTGATTTTAACTTAATCAATCATGATTCAAGTATTTAGACCACTGTAACTGGTGGTTGTTGAACAGCATGTTCTTGATCATTGGGGATCATAGTACCAAAAGTTACATTATTATCATTATCAATACTTCTCTTATGTCAGCCATCCACATTGATATGTAACTACGAAATATGGATGAGAATCTGAGATTCACAAAAACATTTGTAAAATGTCATGTTACGCAGCAAACTAATTTTTTTATAAACCATTTTTATAGCATGAAGAAAGCTTTATTCCATTAAATTAAAAGTTTTATCCTATCAAAATTGTAAATTTTTCAAATTTGAAACGTTTGCAGAATGAATACAAGTTTCTTATAGCGTATTACAATCCTGCATTTAATTTAAAACTTGTCAACTTGTCAGTTGATTTGCTACTTTGGAACATAGTTTCACATTTTTATTTAAAAAATTAATATACATATAAAATTTTCTTATTTTTATAAATATAACAATTATACATACAATCAAACAGATACGTGTGTGTGTGTGTGTGTCTGTGTGTGTGTGTGCGTATGTGTGAGTGTGTGTGTGAGTGTGAGTGCAAAACATTAAAAAGTTATAAAAAAGATTTAGCTTTATACTGTTCAACATCTTTATTTTTTAAAAGTTCGTCTATTTCAGATAAGTCAAACCCATACTCCATAAGAAACTCTACAGTATGCTCTCCTACTTTTGGATCTGGTCTGCAGGAGCTAAAGCCAGGCGTCCTGCTGAGTTTCGGGGCAGGACATGGTTCGAACCCATCTTCATTTTTCATATATGAGTGATTATCAATATTATGTTGAAACATAGCTGCCTCGTTTAATTCTAAAACCGGTGTAACACATGCATCTTTTTCAGAAAAAATCTCTAACCATTGTTCTTGGGTTTTTGTTTTAACCACGTCTTCGATGAGTTTTTTCATAGAAGGCCATTTTAAATAATCATACTGACTGTTTAAAAGGTCATCTAATTTTAGACCTAGATAAAAAAATAAAAAACGTTAATTATTTGAAAACTTTTCTCAAAACAATCATCAATTATTTTAAATAAAGTGTAATTCAAATGTGTTCTTTAAGTTTTTAACTTCACTAGTTAATAAAAAACAAGTTTACCTAAAAGAAAATTTCTATAAAACTGTGGTTCAATAGCACCAACAGATATATACTTTCCATCTTGGGTAGCGTAAGTTTCGTAAAAAGGAGCTCCCGAGTCAAGAAGATTTTCACCCCTGTTTCCCGTCCAAATTCCAATTTTATTTGATCGATGGAGAAATGACGAAATATATGATGCACCTTCAGTCTGAAAGGTTCAATTAAAAACTATTTGCATATTTAACTAGTAATTTGAAACACTTATTAAAAAAAAACTGATGCAAGTAACGCATGGAGTATGATATTACTAGAGTGCTTTAACTGATAGTTTACTGAAGATTAATTTAGTGTTTATTTAAGATTATTAAACACAATCTGTAAATGACTTATTAATTGTAAAAACTCTTTTCGGATTGATTTATATTTATTGATTGATTAAACAAAATTATAAATAAAAAAAATATTTTTAAAAATAAATATTGTGGAAAATACTTTAAACAATAACAAATATTAAAGAGAAATATTTTCAGCTTAAACAAAATTTACTTTCATAAATTTATTTGGTTTAGATTTTACTTATTAATATCAAAGTTTTTGTATTATGCTTCAATAGGGTACCATTTGGCTTTTTTTCGCATATATTGAATAAATTAAATCTTAGGATCCAGGGATCGAAATGCGGAAAAACAACTCAAAAATGTATAACAACAATAATACAAGTTATTCAGTTTTCAATACAAACTCTCAATAACTTTTTGAATTCTTGTTTAGCATTTGTAAATTTTTAAGAGCTGATTACATTGATTACACTCAAAGATCCATTAGTTTAAATTTGACATTTTAAAGCTTGCTTAATCCAAGTTTTTATTTTTATCAGTAATTTTCTTTTGTAATGAGTGAAATTTAATAAACGAATGAATTTAATGAATTTAATATCCTAACAGTGGGTAAACTTTCCGAAAAACATAACTAATTATCCTTCCTTCGAATTAAATACCTGACAGTAAACGCTTAAACAAAAAGAATTTGACAAGGTCAGAAAAATACTACCAGCTCTCTAAACATTGACTGTTAAAATGATATTTTTTAAATAAAAATATTAAAATTATATTTAGTTAAAAAGTATAACAATTTCTTTTTAAAAGTTGCGACCAAATAAAATAAGCACATATTTACAAAAATATTTATGAATAAGTTTTAATCCATAACTTTTAAAGAAACCTTGAATTTTAACAGATATGGATTACACAAAGGAATTTTTATATTTCTTTTGTAAACTTCTCACACTTAAAAGTAGTGCAATATAAATAGCTGCTTGTTTCTGTTAAAGCAAGTATTTTTATAGACAAGAAAACAATATATAAATATATATAATATCTTTTTATACAAGAAAATAATATATTTCAAAATCTTGAAATATATTAAACTCCTTAATTCCACACTGAAATAAAGCCATATCACTGATGCTCCACTGATATAAAATTTGATATATGCTTATGTTTTTTATAGATAACTATTAAGACTTTGTTTTAACCCTAACACTTCTTGAACTGAAATATAAAATTTGATAATTTGCAGGTCCAAGAAAGTCATTAAAGTAGAAAATTGAGATTTATTAAAGCGATAAAATTATATTTTTCATGTTCATATAATAAAGGACTAAATGATACAAAAAATAAACATTAAAACCCTGGCTATTTCCAGTATTAAAATCAACAATGCTGCATTCTGTATTTATATCAGAACTAATAAAGAGTTTACAAATTTCTTTGTTATGATGATTATACATATTATTTGCACCATTGGTTAATATTATCTCATTCTATTTGACAAAAAAATTTACGAGGTGTAAACTTTTTGTTTAAATATATACCAAGTCAATGATGGATACAGGGATGGGCATCAATGATGGACACAAGGATTTATTTCGAATTTTCTATTTCTAATATGTTCTGGAACAAAACAATGTTTTAAAGATTAGCAAATATTAAAAAATGTAAGCTAATGCATGTAAACCTGTTTCGCATTTCTACTTCATTGACAAACACAAATCAAATGGCAACTTTAAAAGAACTTAATTTGAACAAGAACCAAATCAGAAAGTGACCTTGCCATTCAACTTTTCAATAAACTAAAGGGCAGCACCCTGATCTGCATTTTTTTTTGCCAAGGCTAACAAAATGCCTGTTGTCCTGAAGTTTACTTTCATCACTCTCGTGGGCTTAATATAAGAGGTGGTGTGTATAAAAGGGGTATATTAGTGTTCTTATCAAAATTAATAAATAGAAGAGAGGGGTCTTAACAAGTTTAGGGTAGGTGGGAAAAATTTCTGAAAAGTAATAAATGCCCCCTCCTGTGTATTAAGCACCTAAGAGTATGCATGTCATTAGGAATTTTTAAGCCAACAGTTTTATGTTTTAACTAGGGCTGCCAATATAAACTTTTTTTGTAAAGTTCGAACCTGAACAGGTTAGTTTAACTGTTCATTTATAGTAACCTACTTTCTTTTTTAACACATTTTAATTAGAAAAAAAAATTAATTTTATTCAAATTAAAATGTGTTGAAAAAAAAGTGGGTTACTATAAATAAATAAACAGTTAAAATAAAAATCTTTATTTGAAAAAAATAATAAACATTATCATTCAAAAATTTTTGTTGCTTGTTTTAAAAAGGTTGATGCACCTAAAGTAACCTGTAATGAAACTTTTATTTTTGTTGCAAATAACCTTTGGCTAAAAAAAATCCTTTAGATCAGAGGTTCCCAACCTTTTTGTACTCTAGAGCACATTATAAAATATTGTTGGGGTGGCAGGCACCATCTATTTTTAAGCAACAAACTACTTCCACAACTTTTTTTTTTTAAATATATATATTCGCTTCCAACAAGGCTGTAAGCAACCACTATTAGAGTTTTAAGTTACTGGAAGAGAAAAGATGAAGTTTATAAAGCAAGATAATGATTAACAGTCAACTTGAAAGATTGTAAATTATATGAATAAGGAAAACAAGACAAAGGGAGCATATTCCAAAGAACTGATGCTCTACTAATAATGTTGAACTAGACAAAGAAGATTTTTTGGAGCACTTATGAACAGCCACAGTAAAAAGATGAGATTTAATTGAATGATAAGTAACATGAGAATGAATTTTAGTAAATGGCAAATAGGATGCTAGCTCGTTAGAGCAGCGCCCATTATAGCATTTTTTTGGTATTAAAGTACTTTGATTTATGGATTTTAGCAAAAAATCAATCTTAAGGTTTTACAAGTTGATACAAAATTACAAAAATAAAATAAGTTCTTGAGCTACAGTCAAATCATTGTTTTTATTTTCATATCATCAGCCATATCACCATCGATGACTTCTTTGTCAACATCAGAATCTTCCTCACTAGGCTGGAATAATCTCTGAATAATATTGGTGGCAGGTTGTTATTTTATACATATCTTATATAAATTTGTTTCTTTTAAATTTATTTTAAAACTGATCACCTTGATTTAAAACATCTGCTTTAAAAAAAATTTCACTATGTGAATTAAATTAATGATTTGTCTTTCAATGATTCTTTTTTCAAATTGATATTTTAAGCTGAATAACTGTTGTCTTTTACTTCAGCTAACTTTTTTCTTAAAAAATAAATTACAATTTTAGAAGATAATAAATCAGCAGTTAAACAAATATTTCAATATTTGTATTAAAATAATGTTTCTTTTTTTTAAATTAGTGATTTACAAACTGACTAAATGGTGTGTTTGCTTCAGACAACTGATTTGTTATAAATTGGATTACAATTTCAGAAGACAAAATGAATCAAATATTTTAGTAATTAGTTCGTTGACTTTATGCATTTTAGTAATTAGTTCAATGGCATTGTGCCAATCACCCTTAACATTCCGAGAGATTGCATTCCTTTGTTATACTGGATATTCAAATTCATATATTTGTTTCCTGTTTTTAACTGATGCCCATTCACCTAACTAAAAGCTAAATCTGCCATTATTTTGAATGATTTGTTTTAATGAACCATTTACTTGTTTCTTGAGTCAAAATACTTCATAACTAAATTACAAACAGTTTGATAACCTTTTAGGATATTAAATAATTGAGCAATGATTGTAAAACTTCACTATTAGCAAGTGTTGTAAAACTTGATCTATCAAGTGCAGTCAGTCTGCTTTAATATTTAACTAACAAACTTATCTAATCTTGAACAGATTACTCTCTGACAATCAATATGGATTTCGCTCCTCTAATTACACTGCTGACTTGTTACCATTAACAGAAAGACTCTACAGTACATTAGATGGAAGCAGTTCAGACTCAAGAGCAAGGGTTATTGCTCTTGAAATATCAAAAGCTTTCAATATTATAGATTGGTACTTTGCAACTCTCTCTCTCGTTTTTGTATTTTCCTGAATCATAAAATTTACAGTTTTGCACTTCAACTTTCATGTTTACTTTCAATGAACTCCCAACTTAAACAAAAGCTGCTAGCGACCTTGTTGTGAGTGAATTTGTTTAAAATAATGAAAAATCAATGTACAATTTATAAGGCATCTGTTAAAGAGCCACAAAAAACAAAACATAGCTTTTAAAGATTAAACCTTTGAAATTCGACTAATCAGATTGATAGCAAAAAAACAAGAAAGAAATACAAGTTGTTGTATTGAAAAATCGGAACCATGCAGTTTGCATAGCTGCATAACCCTTTGTGGTGGGAAAGCACAACAATATTTAACAATACCTGAGGTATTCGACCAATAATAATAGGAAAATCTATAAGGTATAACAAAGGTTTTTTCATAAAAAGAAGAAAAAAGTGAAGAGTTATGAAAAAACTTATACATGTGCGTGTATATATACATACATACATGTATATATATATATATATATATATATATATATATATATATATATATATATATATATATATATATATATATTATATATATATATTTATATATATATGTAAAGTTTTCTCATAACTCTATATGTATATATAATTATAAATTAAATAAAAATTGTTTGTCAACCAAATAAAAAATAGATGAAATGTCTTTTTTTTTAATTTTATTTTTCAAACAAAATATTTACAAAAAATTACACTATATAATGAGATAAATTAAAAGCTATTTGTGGAGTTCAAAATTCACAAAAATTTAACATCTTATAACAAACATCTGCATAATTTAAACTTTAACAAAGTGCCGCATTGTTGATTTTAATACTGGAAATAGCCATGATTTTATTGTTGATTTTCTGTATCATTTTTTTGGTCCTTTATTTTGTGAAAATAAAAAATATGATTTCATTGCTTTAATGAAACTCAATATTCTACTTTTATGACTTTCTTAGACCAGCAAGTTTATTAACTTTCATATTTCAAGGAGTGTGAGGGTTGAAGCAAAGTTTTTAAAGTTATCTGTAAAAAACCATAAGCATGTGTCAAATTTAACTGCAAATTAAATGTTTTGAAAATGTATTAAGTAACTACAAAACATGTCATGAATAAAATATTTTGAGTTTTTTCTTATATATATATATATATATAAAGAGTAATTAAAAAAAAAAAAAAAAACTCAGATTTTTGGCCTAAAAACATACATTTTTCGCAAAAAAATGACTTACAACCTCTATACATACATACATACATACATTCATATATACATATATACATACATACATATATGTATGCATACATAAATACGTATATATATATATATATATATATATATATATATATATATATATATATATATATATATATATATATATATATATATATATATATATAAACATTTAATCCGCGAGCAAGATAACTTCACTTTTTTGTAAACTCAACTTTGATGCGTTTACTTTTAAGAAAAATATGTGCATATGAAATATATGTGTATATAAAATATGTGCATATGAAATATATGAGCATATGAAATACTTTATTGTTGCTCCTGAACAGTTTGGTTCACTGGAGTTATCTCAATTGCAGATTGAGCCATAAATATATACTTTTATACTATATATATTTATTAAATCTTACAATTGATGCATTGACTGTTTGACCTTTTCCAGATAATGACCTTTCAAACAGAGCAAGTAATATTCCAGTAACAGCGATCATGCCACCTCCTCCAAAGTCTCCAAGAAGATTTATTGGTGGAGTAGGCTTTTCATCTATAATTAAATTCACTACTATATAATAACTTATTTTTTAATTTTTTTTAGTTAAAAAGCTAATTAGTAAACTAAATGTCTTGAGTATTTACTTAAGTACCTCATTATAAAATACATCATCTATTGGTAAGTATGTTCTCTACCAAAATGTTCTCTACCAAAATGAAGTTAATTTGCTTACTTTTATCATTTTATCTGTTAATATATAACATTTTTACATAGTTGAAAATACACTATCATCATAAACTAATACTAATAACTGCAATCTTTTTGTTTATTTGACAATTTCAAAAGTTTTATACTAGAGTGAGAAATAAACTAAAACCTAAATTTTGACAACCGAAATTTACAAGATATTCTAAAGTTTGATCATTTTTAAAGCCTAATTAGACTGAAAGTTCTTATTCTTATCAGTGACTGATATACTTTTTAAATTTTTTTTTTTTTAGTTTTGAAATGCTTTTTTTGTTGATAGCAAGTAAAAATTAATAAACAGGGTTGGAAAAATTTCTGAAAATTAATAAATATCCCTTCTCATATTAGGCACCTAAAAAAACATAATTATACTTATTAAAAAAACTTTTTAAGACTTTTTTATTGTTAATTTATATTCTCATACACTTTTAGATGTGAAAATTACAGGTGTATAAAATACAATTCCATTCAAATCACCATGTGTGTGCATAGTTTAGCTGATTTTGTGTGTTTAAGCTCACACAGTATTAAAGAATTCTCTTGTAACTCCAAACTTGAATATTGGTTGGTTATGGTCATGTTGAGAGTGAATTGAGAGGTCATGTTGAGGGTGAATTTTTTTTTTTTTTTGGATTCACCTCCTCAAGGCCAAGAAGGCCACTACAGATGAGGAGGCTACTTGTGGTTATAACCCTCTCCCTTGTTGAAGAACAAGGCTGCTGTGCCGAGAAACAAGTTGAATTGAGAGGTTTTGTTGAGAGTGAATTGAGAAGCTGTGTTTAAAACAAAAGAGCCAGTTTCGGAACACCAAGAAAATTTTTGAAATTCAGCACATTTTTTCAATACAATAAATTAAAAAAAGAAATTAGTTTAAAAAAATAAATATTTTATGCAATATTTTAGAGGAATTTACTATTTCTATTTGTATTTAAGAAAAAACAAATATTTCTAATGCAAGTTTTATACTATGCTTTCCTAAGACCACTGGAGTAATTTTTGGAGTAGGTTTACTCGGGTAATAATTGAGGAGTTAGGTTAATGATTATTATTAGCCTGGCAAAACTTTAAAATAACTTTTAAAAACTAAACTAAGTTTTAAATTTTTCTAGACTTTTTTCAAGGAGTTTGTCAAAAATAAAAAATATCTTTAAAATAAAAAATCGTAAGTACATAATGCTATGCATATCTAAAATAAAAATTTGCATATCAAAACAAAAATTACACAATATCAGTTATTCTTTCTCTAAATGATGGCAAGGCTTCTGGTCCAAACAGCATTCCAACCTTTATTCTAAAACTTCTTGCTAATGATATTTCCTCAGTACTTGCTAAACTATTTAATCTCTCATTCACTACTGATATATTCCCTAATATTTTAAAAACTGCATCTGTTAAACCAATCCATAAGAAGGACTCAAAACTTAACTGCAAAAACTATAGACCAATATCATTATTATCAAATATCAGCAAAATTTTTGAAAAATTAATGTATTCTCGTATCTACCACTTTCTTGATAATTCTAAGTGTCTCTACGGCAGTCAGTTTGGATTTCGTTTAAAACACTCTACTTCCCATGCACCTATTAGCATTACTGAAATGATTTGCGGTGCGATTGATAGTGGTTCTTTTGCCTGTGGCGTCTTTATTGATCTCCAAAAAACATTTGATACAGTTGACCATAAGATTTTAACTGAAAAATTGTATCACTATGGTATACGGGGTATCGCTAATGATTGGTTTTCATCCTATATTAACAGTCGCACTCAGTTTGTCTCGATTAATGGATTTCAATCGACATATAAAGTTATTAAGTATGGTGTACCACAGGGTTCTGTTCTAGGACCTTTACTTTTTTAAATATATATTACCGACTCACTCTATAAATAATTCGCCTCACTCTATAAATAATTTGATTGTTCATCATTTCGCTGACGACACTAATCTTCTATGCATAAATAAATCACTTGCGCAGCTTTGTAAAAAAGTTAATTCAGATCTCCATCATTTGTGTCATTGGTTAAATAGTAACAGTCTTTTCCTAAATATCAATTAAACTGAATTTATTATTTTTTACCCTCCAAAAAAAAAGATTGATAGTAATAATGTGAAAATTAAAATTAATGTAAAAGACTTTTCCCATCTAAATATATAAAATACCTCGGGATATTTCTTGACAAAAACCTATTAAGGTACTATCAACTAATTCAATTAAATAAAAAACTCTCACGTGCCAATAGTATGCTGTCATTAATACGACACTATGTTCCCCAACATGTTTTAATATCAATTTACTATTCCTTGTTCTTCTCACATCTAAGTTATTGTTGCACTGTTTGGGGTCAAAAAGGTAGTTTTCTATTACATCGTATAAACAGTTTATGATGCACTTCCTTAAGAATTATGACATTTTCTCCCTTACAATCTAATATCGAAAATAGGTTTTCAGAATTAAAAATTCTAAAATTTCAAGATCTTGTAAAGCTTTATAATTGTCTCTTTGTGATTGATTTTCTTCAAAATACGCTACCAAATTCATTCAATAATTTTTTTATTAAAACAAGTGACACACACAAATATTACACTCGATATACTGAAAATTTTAACTTGCACACTTCCTTTTTCAGCACTATCAAATATGGCAAGCTCTCTATTAAAAATCAATGTATTTCTTACTGGGACCAAATAATACCATTTGTAAAAAAAAAGATTTTAACTAAATACCCTTTTATTACTAACATTCTTCTTCTCAATCAAAACCAAATTAAGAAATTTATATTTGAGTATATATTTAATGAATATTAATTTTATCTTTTATTATTATTGCTTTTTTTATATTACTGTAATTATAAAACTATTATTACTTTAATTTTATACTGTCTTTTTTAACTCTACTAATATTACTATTATCATTAATTTATCTTTGTTTTTTAAATCTTATTAATATTATTTATAATGATAGTGATAGTGATTCAATTGTAGTAATAGTTTTTATGGTTATTGCCCTAATTTTTGCAATTGTTATGTTTATTTTATCAATTTCTGTCATAGCTATAAACTTTACTATAATTATTTTTACCATTGGTTATAATTTTTAGTAAAGTTATCATGATATAATTACCATTTGTTTTTTTATTCACATTATTATTAATATTATTATTTTTATTATATTAATTATATCATCTTTATTTATTAGTGCTTTATTTTCCTTTCTTTCTTTCTTTATTTATTTTTTTTTTTTTCTTTTTAATTTTTTTTTTTTTCTCTTATTTATAATTCTTTCTGTGTTTTTTTTTTTTTTTTCCAGGTGTCACTCCATTGCCTAGTTTTTAACTATATGAGTGACACCTAACCTTATTTATGTGAGTTTATATATATTATTGTAAATTTTATGGTGAAATAAATGGATTATTATTATTATTATTATTATATTATATTAAAAAGTGTATAAAGCTTTAAACAAATCTATCATAATTTTATAATTATGATCTTATGATTTATTATAACAGATAAAGTAAAGAAATATTTTAGTTTTTTTTAGAGATTTTTTATGCAAAATATTAGAGTAGAAGATTATGATAAATATGACAACAGTATTTCAAAAAAGATTTTTAGGAAGATATACTATAGGTGACAAATTACACAGGATCAAGGATCAAGGAAGCAACTTTTTTGTACCTCAGAGATTACTGAAAATAAAGAAGAGTATTGTCCATCAAGGACTACATTAACACCACAGTTAGAAATAATGGATTTGATCATTTTAAAACTTTTCCCATATAGACCACACGTAGCAAGCTCATTGTGAAGACTAGTATGTCTCGGCTTTACCAAAGCAACCCTCAGAACTAGGGTTAACATTTGGCAATGCCAACCTAGAAGTTTTTGAGGTTGGTTAAAAACCACTGACCTTGTTTCTATGTTTTATGGTCAAACCTTTGTTTTACATTTTTTCTGCCGACCTTACACAGATTAAGGTCAGCAAATTATTGCCGACCTTATTTTTCCTAATTACAAGAGCCGCCAAAGCCATAATGCACTTGTCTTGCCATTTTCATCTAATGTACACCGGAACCCTTTAGCTATAACAGTTAACAAATTAGCAAAAACGTGTGTATTGATTGTAAGAGATTAAGTTGTTAGACTTAAGATAAAATATTTGAAGTTAAAGATTTAAAGATTTGGCTTAGAAGAAGAATTAGAAAATAGTTAGAGGGGCCAGAGCGATGTCCAGAGTTTTTGAAAATTTGGACCACAAATACCATTTTCCAGCAGGGAAGAAAACAAAATTCATTTTAAAGAGGAGTAATGAAGAAAATTCAATTTTTTTACAGGAATGTTGTTGAAGAACACTTTTGTAAGAATATGACAGGAATGTTGAAGAACACTTTTGTAAGAATATGACAGGAATGTTGTCGGCACCACAAGCTGTAGAAGAGTTTAATTTGGAAATAACTTTAGCAACAGGAGCAGGAGTGATTTGGATGTTTAACAGTGGATTACCCGATATTTTAGACATGACAGTAAAAGTGTTGACATCAGATTTAAGAAATGATTTAGAGGAAATGTTCTTTGTAAATAGTTCTGTCTTGGGAGAGATAACAAGATTAGACCCATGTATAAGAAATCTAAATTTGTTAATTACATTGTTAGAGATTTTTTAAGTTTCTAGAACCTAATTTCTGAGATGAAATAAGATCAGTTTCTTGCAATAAATTCTTGCGATAAAAAGAAATTTGTTCTGTAGAGAGTTCTTGTGATGAAAGAAATAGATAAATAACTAAGATAAAAGATAAAAATAATAGATAGAAGAAATGATTATTATTGGAAATAACAGCATCATAAGGAGATAACCATGCTGCATAAAGAAATAACCTTGGGGAAGAGTGAGGCTTGACTTAAAATTAACAAAAAAGAATAATGGCTTATATATCTGCCTAACCCAAAAAAACTATTAAGGCGAAATTTTTCTAAAAAAAAAATCTCAGTCAGTCTAAAGGTAGCAATAAGAATTCCAGTGAATAAATTTGATGAAAGAGGGTAAATCTAATGTAAAAGAAAATGAGATAAAAGTTTTTAGTTAGATCATAACATTATCTAATGATCACCTAAGGATGATAAAAAAACAAAAAAAAACAAGCTTATCCTGACTAGATACAAATTAAGGAGTGAAGTTAAATCATTGAAGTGGTGAAAATAAGTTAAAAAAAGAGTGAAATTAAATGAGTTAGAGATTGAGAAAGATTTTGAGATTTAGAACAAACAGGATCAGTGGTGCTAGAGTCAAGTTATTAAGTGTGATGATAATGTCATTAATAGCAACAAAATTATCTGAGGGCCTGCTCAATTTGATCAAAAACAACATTAAAAAGAGTTCAGTCTTAGAATAGAAAACAATTAAGAACAAAAAAAAAGTGATTAAGAGGTACAAATAGAAGCATTTAAAAAAGGTTAGAAGATTCAAATCTGATTTCATGACAAATTAAAAGTGAATTGACACATAAGTATATGCAAGTATTGGAGTCTTTGAAAAACAAATTAAAAATAATATAATATTAATAGTACAGTTGTACATATATGTTGAATTCTTTTATTTCTAGTTTTGAATAGTATAGAATTTCAAAATATTTTATATTAAAAGTTGAACCTAAATTAATTATACTTATAAAAATTTGAACTATGTTATATAGTAAAGCAGTTATTTGCCACAGTTCAATGTGAGAAAGATTTATTTATAAATCATAGTATAAATAAATCTTTTTTTTTATAGCACACTTAGCAGTTCCTTTTTTTTAATATGCTTTTGAGCATCTGCAAAAGTTTCAAAACTTTTGTAGATGTTCTGTTTTGTAGACGCTTTTGTAGGCGTACCGAATATGGTTCCTTCGATTCTGAATGTGATAAAATAGAATGAAACTAATTACAGCTGTAATGTCTATGAGATGGAAAGAGTGTTTTTCACCATCTAACACACTTTTCTAATAGATTATACTTGACATTATGACATCAGAACATCATAGGACATCAGAAATCATGCCCACAAACCATATAAAGCAAGTTTGTGCTCCAATAAAGTCAAGGTTTAGAAGTTTAACAAGTTCTTGATATATTAAGAAAGGTTAGAAATTTCTCTCAGTTAATTGGTTTCTTTTCACAACACTTTTTGTTCTGCATATTTTTTTTAGAAGTAATGTTTTGCCATACTGTACCTACAGAAATCATTAATATGTTTATCTGTGAAGAATAGCAAAATATATTCAATTGATATTTCCGTATAGCTTTGTACTAAGCCTAGTCATTAATGAGCTCCTGATTCATAGAACAAATTAAAATCTGGGACCACCATCTCATATCAATATGTTTATCTTAATAAGTTTTTGTTATCTGCATTCCTTTGTTATCTGCATATTCCTTTTACTTTTATTTTCTTTATTTTCTTGACTTGAATAGTGCCACATAATCAGAATCACTTATTATTTTGGACTTGAAGTAAATATAAGAAATAAACAAAAAAGAATTAACAATATACAAAGCATACCTTTACGTCCTAACCGTGATAAAACTCCAGAAACTGAAAGGTAATTTATATCGTGTCCAGCTTTTGAAGCTAATTGTCCGTTCATTCCATAACCTAATTTAAATTCATTAAAAAGATTATAAACATTATAAATTTAAAGATAAAACTTATTTAAAAAAAATTTGTTTCCAGAAAAATGAATACTCATAAAAAGAATGATTCTCATGAATCACTTTTTTTTTTTATTTTGATAGTAACTTATAAACATCTTTAGAAGATATTAAAGTTTTATACAGTAGATCATTCAATCATACTTGAAAAATTAGAATATTATGGAATCAGAGGAATACCTCTTAAATGATTTACTTTCTATTTTTACAACAGATTGCAGTTTGTTTCAATTAATGTCTCAAAATCTATTCAAATAAAATGTTAAAGTGTCCCCCAAGGCTCAGTATTAGGACCATTACTTTTTCTTTTTTGCATTAATGACCTCAATAACCCCATTAAGTTTTCAACCACTTACCACTTTGCTGATGCTAGTATAAATATCTATCAACAAACCTTTATAAAAAAAAAAAAAAAAAAGCTTATTTGAATGGGTTCGTTCAAATAAACTTTTTCTCAACTGTAGCAAAACTAACCTAGTTTTAATTATATCCAATAAATCAAAAATCAATAAAAATTTAAATTTAAGATTAAATAGACAGAAAATCAATCCTGTAAACTCAAACAAATATCTTGGAACTAAAATCCAACCTTTTATTTTTACCCTATCTTAAAGACTTAGCCATGAAATTAAGCATATCAAATGGAATGCTGACTAAACATCACCATATCGACAATCTGGAAACACTTGTGAATTTATAAAATGCTACTTTTTAAAAACCTCATACTTTTAACAACCTCTTTCCCTATATGAGCAAATAACTGTTACTTTTTTGATCCATTAATAATCTGAACCTGCCAGCCTTAAAACACCGTTCTGTTTTTTATGGACATAAGTCCATAAATTATCAAAGTACAAAATATTGGAATAACCTTCTCTATGATATAACAACTCTCCAGTTAAATTGTTTCTAAAACCAACATATTCTATTCCTTTCTAAATAAATACAGTTAATATATCCAAAGATATGTGTATGCATATAAGTGCGTGTGTGTGTGAGCGTGATTTTTTTGTTATCGTTTTTATTATTGTTATCATTACTACTTCCATATTTATCATTATTACAACTATAATAATAGCATTTTAGTATATTTATCATTATTACTATTATAATAATAGTATATATTACTATTAATGTTTGTACGATTTGTAAATATCCATGAAATGTAATAACTCAGAATTATATTGATTGATTGATTATCTGTGTATTATTTATACTAGATGAAACATCCATGATTTACTAATAAATCATGATAACCCAAAATAATATAGATAGATATGTAGATAATATCTTAAATCGCCAAATAATACAGATAATAACACTAAAATAATTTTAGCAACTAAAAAATTTAAGAAGTTAAGGATTTAGTCTAACAACAAAATATGGTTAAATGATAAACACAATTTTAGTTTTCCATGCATATAAATCTCATAAAATAAAGCACACTAAAAAAAAAATTGAAAAAACATGTTATGAAGACAGCAAAAACAAATAATACTTATGATAATTATTATCAATAGCATTATCAAAAGTATACTTGAATAAAAACATGCAATTGTGTAGTTTAGGCAATTTTGTATTTAGTTCAAATTCTGTTGGTATACTTACAATAACAAATAGTATTTTTTTAAATAATTAAATGAATAAACAAGTATGGTGGTTTTCAAAAATTTATTTATTATTAGCATCCTGTAGACCTATAGTATTGCCAGATGTCCTGCTTTTACAACGGAAACACAATAAAAATCTTTATTTCTATAGTTTTGGCACTGTTCTCAAACATAAAAGCCAGACATCTGGCAAACCTACTTATAAATGCATTTGTACATCCATATACTTATTTAACTGATTTAATTGTGCAGTAAATCACCTTAATCTACTAAAGTGTGTATATAAAAACCCAAACTTTCAGTCAATGTAACAACAACTCCATTGCATGTTCTCCCTAAAGTCAATTTATATACTGATCAGTCGATTTATGCACTAAAGCTTGATTTACAAACTTGAATGGTTACAACATCTAGACATAATATTAAACTATGTTATGTAGACTAAATTATTGCATGATATACAAATTATATTTCAAAAATATAATCTTTTTAAAAGAACAAAAATCTAACTTATGAAAATTTGTCTTTGTTATTTTAAAATCAATTAAATATTCATTGTATTTTATAGTATTATCTTTTAATAAACAAAACAAAACCCATGTTATCAAAATTGGTAATGTTTTAATTCAAATTGGGTTATGTTTTCTATATTTTGTTGCAACAGCATTTTTTTATTAAAAGATTAAAAGATAATATAAAACACAAACATTAGCTTTGAATTGAGCCTTTTAATAATACTTGAAACACTTAGTCTAAGTGTTGTAGCGTTGAAGTGTTGTAAGTCTTTGAGTTGCAAGCTACAACTTTGCATTTTTTATGAGAAAATGAGTGAAAAATTTGACTATTTTTGCATAATTACTTTAAAACCAAAGCTAACATTAATATGTATAACAAACATTAAGATGTTAAAAAATTTTTTTGATTATTAAAGCGGATCAAAAACATTTTTATTAAACAAATTATCTAAAAAACATCAAAATGTATTCTGATAAAAATATAATATAAGCAGTAAAATACCACCACTTACCATTTAATCTAACATATATTAATTTTTCATTCAATGCACAAAGAGATTTAGGACATAACTCTAGTCTCTCCATAACACCAGGACGAAAAGGTTCAATTAGTATATCACTCAACTTACTCAGCTTTTTAAACACAGATTTTCCGTTTTCAGTTTTCAAATTTATTGAAACCGACTTTTTTCCTCTAGAAAGCACATCAAGCGAAACATATTCCCCAACCATGTTCACTCTGGTAACTTGGGCACCAAAATCAGCAAGAACCATACCACAAAATGGA
This sequence comes from Hydra vulgaris, assembly GCF_038396675.1. Lineage (NCBI taxonomy): Eukaryota > Metazoa > Cnidaria > Hydrozoa > Anthoathecata > Hydridae > Hydra > Hydra vulgaris. The sequence continues at coordinate 39,250,573 of NC_088932.1, read as the reverse complement.
GCTGGTGCAAGACCAGCTAATTCCAGAACTCGAATACCAGAAAGGGGAAGTCGAGATAATAAACCTGGTTCAGCCATATACAACGTTTCAAGACAAACAACAGTAAAATAAAGGAAATTACACTTTTTTGTATTATACGTAACTGTATATACAGTTAAGCGTCTTCTTAATTATAATTAATCCAGTAAATGCCGATAGTTACGATACGATCAAATTTCTAAAAAAAATTTCTTTTGCTAAACTGCGGTCAAGATATTAGGCACTTTACCCAATAACGACGGGAGAGCTTTGCAACGGTTTTCGCTTTACCGTTGCATTTTATCCCGTCTGTGAAAATTATTATTTTATGCATTTTACTGTGTACGACGGTTTATAAATTTGTAAACAAACACAATGGCCGTTACATTTCAAGAAGCGAGAGAACTTGCGTTAGCGGCATTTATCACTAATATTATTGACGAAGGCACTTTTGCAATGCTATACAACATAAATTACAGTAATAACCTAAATCTTCCTTACGAGAATTATGATAGATTTGATATTGATAATCTTTGCGATGACGAATGCTTAAATGAATTTCGATTTTATAAAAATGACTTTTATAAAGTTCGAGAAATCTTAAGAATACCTGAAGAAATTGTCTGCTATAACCGTATAAAATTGATGGGATTGAAGCATTATGTATGTTTCTTAAACGTTTTTCTTATCCATGTCGGTATTCTGACATGATTCCCCGGTTCGCAAGACCTGTACCTCAAATATGCATGTCAACAAACATAATAATGTCACATATTTTTGGCAATTTTGAATATTTATTAAGAGATTTTAATCAAAGAGAGGTTAATTTATAATGGTCATAAAAGGGTACATGCTATCAAATTTCAATCGGTAGTAGCTCCAAATGGATTGATAGCTTTTTTAGACGGACCCTACGAAGGTAGAAAACACGACAGTGGAATGCTAGCTGAGTCTGGGTTGCTAAACAAGCTAAACATGTTTTCTTTTTCACAAAATGGTCAGCCACTTTGCATATATGGTGATCCTCATTATCCTTTAAGAATCCATTTGCAGTCACCATTTAGGAACAATGCAGCAGGGTTAACAGCGGATCAGTTAGCCTATAATAAAGCAGTGAGTCAAATTCGAACATCAGTGGAATGGGTGTTTGGTGATATAGTTAAATACTTTTCATTTTTAGACTTCAAAAAGAACTTAAAAATAGGACTCAGTTGAGTTGGTAAAATGTATATCACGTGTGCATTGTTGAGAAATGCACATGCATGTTGTTATAAATGTACTACTTCAACTTATTTTGGGTTAGATCCACCTTCATTAGAAGATTATTTTCAACAACAATAAACAATTCAATACAAAAAACTTTTACTTTATTATTTTCTTAAATCTTAAAAGATTCTTTACATTATGATAATCATACATTAAAGCATTTAAAAACTTTTTAAATTTTATTATCTATGTTATGTTCAAAATTTGTAGTATGAATTCAACAAATAGTAAAATTTTTTGAAACTGATGTTATAAGATATTATTTAAAATAATATTAAAAATATTTTGGCTTATTAAAAACAAAATTCGTATTGTCAAACAAACATAATTAATATAAACAATATTAATTTTAAAATAATGTGTGTGCGTGTATATATATATATATATATATATATATATATATATATATATATATATATATATATATATATATATATATATATATATATATATATATATATATATATATATATATACACACACACACATGCATATCTAATTATTTAGTTTTTCAATCAATGCAGAAAACAGCTGAGTCTGCTGTTGTTGTGATTGCATTTAAAGATACCATTAGTTGCTGCTGATTTTGTTGCTGTATTACATTCTGTTCATGTAACTGTTCCATCATAGAAGAATAAATGCTTTGTTGTTGGGCCATTAACAACGACTTATTTTCCATTTGCTCTCTTTGAAGTTCTAAAGCAGACACCTTGATTTTCAATTCCTCTTTTTTCAAATCTGCATTGGTTTTGGATTGTTGCATAAGAAATGATATTGTATCAGAGCCTCTACCTCGCACTTTTTTTGTTTTTTTTTTCATTACCATCATTATTACGAGATTTTGTTTCAGCAAAAGTTTTCAAACATCGTCGTCTTATTTCCTCGGCTTGAACCTTTTCAATATTGTTCTTTGCAGCATCATCATTATCAACAATATTAGCTTTATCAATTATTTCTTGAATACCAATTTCAGTATCAGTTAGATCAGGAGGACTAATGCCACTTAGCTTTTCTTCATCTGACATTTTTTTCGTGAAAGATTTTTCTAGTAAATTAAACCTATCTCTAACAGCACGTTGATTTACTCTAAATTTAGGACTTTCAATTGAATTTAAAATATCAGAAATTTCAGTCCAGGCATCACCTCTCTTTGTAGAGGCACGTTAATACTTGTATGGTTCAATAACGAATATTTCTCTAATCATTAAATCATCGTGAGTATCTGTCCACACAAAGGGTGCTCTACAAAGTAAAATATATAACTTAATTATTTTTATATAACTTAAAGATAAACTTTCTAAAAATGATTCATCTTGTCGTTTTTAAGTTATTTATGAAAATATAGAAAGTTACACTATTTATAACTGTATAGCTTAATATTAAATTAATATTAAGTAACACGAATAAAAACTGTTAACATAAGAACATAATTTAAACTTAAAATTAATTTTTTCAAACTGGAGCGCGTAAAGATTTAGCAATGATAAGATCATTTACTTTAGCCTTAAGTTTATGGAAAGTTTGACTTTCCCACAACAAATTAAATTTAAAGTTGAATATTGATAATTGAAACATATTAATTATTTGTTTATATTTTAAAATATTTAATATTTAAAACGGTTTATAATAAAAAATATTGTACATACATTCGTTTTTTTCCAACACAACTTTCACTATCTGACGCCATGCTTTACAAAAAAACTCACGTTGCAGAAACAACTTTAAAAATTGAAATTTGAAGTCGACCAAAAACATCACAACGCGAATTAGGGTTTTCCACAACAAATATTTGCAAATAATTCCGTCTTAAATCTCGCCCGTCGTTGTTGCGTAAAGTGCCTATTGTCTTTTTGAGAGATGTTTAAATCTCGACGATTGTTAACGTTATTTTTCTGTTTTCTTTATAATCATAGTCATGAGAGATAGTAAAAATAATAATAATAAATAAAAGTAAATAAGTCATCTACTTCTTATGTCATAATAATAGATCTTTTTCTAAACAACACGCGTAGTTTGAAAAAGACTACGAGGTCTTTTAACTTTAAACAAGCTCTGAGAGAGGAAGTTTAAAACAAATTGAAGTTCAATCGCATTGAAATGATTCGGACTATGCTTGAATCTTTTTGTTTCGTAAACATTTTTGTTTTGTAAACATCGCAACATTTTGTTTCGTGAACACAGCCATGAATAGAGAGGTGTACTGGAATGACAATTTTAAATTTTGACCGAAACCGGATTTGTCGGATTTATTTTTTATTTATTTATTTTTTTTTTTTGTTATTTAGGTGCCCCAAGAAGACTTCACAGAACACCGCGGAAGTGCATTTAACCAGGAAATTCCTTCCTTACCGTGACGTGTAAATATGTCCAAAGCTCGTTTCGAACCTGGATCTCCTTCTCATGAAGCAAGCGCTCTAACCGCACTGTGCCACGGCTGCAAAATTATCAATAAAGGTCCGATCAAGAATTGTATTTATGTTATTTTTTGTCTCGAGATTATAGTGGAAGCTTGTAACTCTGCATCGTGGCTTTTCTTGAAGTCACAGTAGTGTCACAAAACATGCTTCCATCTTGGATGGTGACCGCTCTCAGTGGTTGGATCATGGTCGTGGTGTGTGACTGGTCTAGAAACGCAGGCCGTTTTCTCATAACACTTAACTTCCTTTCTATACTAGTGCTCAGACTACTATAGAGTGCATCGAATTGTAAGCATAGCACATTGCTGTAATTTAATTTCATTTACTCTGTAAAAAATATTAAAAATGCTAGAGGCCATTGTCTATGTTTGGTTGTTCAGTATCAAGAAATCATGTTGGATCGTCTATATTTCGTATTCCAACAAAAGATGATGAATATAGCGCAAACTGGAGACAGAAGTTAAGTGTAATTACACATGACAGAGTGATTGATAAAAGATTAAAAGCCCAAATTTAATAAAAAAATCCTTATACTTGTGAACGTCTAACGCCAAAGCCCACTTTTCTCAGGTCATGAAATCTCGTAATTCATCTCAAAAATTAGACTCCCGTGACTTCAGGAGAATCTTTAACAGTATAAATAGTAAGGGCAAATCTGTTATTCCACCTCTCTGGTATGGTTCAGACTTAGTCATCTCATCTAAAGGCAAAGCTAAATTGTTTGCTAAGAACTTTTTATCAATTTCATCTCTAGTTCATCCGCTAGTTACGTTTTACCTGATATAGCCGACAAACAGGTTGATCCATTGCTTGACCTTTGTATCACTTAAGCCTCTGTACCTAAAGTGATTTTCTGCTTATATTCTTCTACAGCTTTTGGTCCGGACAACATACCTAATAAAGTCTTGCAGAAGTGTTCTCCAGAACTGTCGTATGTACATTCAAAACTGTTTAACAAGTGCTTATCAGAGTCTTGTTTTCTAGCCTGCTGGAAAGCGGCACCTGTTATCCCTATCTTCAAAAATTATGGAGTGTTCTTCCTATCATAAGTAAGATTTTTGAATCTTTAATTAATAAACACTTATTTCTCATTTTGAATTTAATAACTTACTTTCTGACCATCAATATGGATTTCGATCTTCTCGTTCTACAGCTGATTTGCTAACAGTAATAACTGATAGGTTTTATCCTGCATTAGATAGATGCTGAGAGGCTAAGGTTTTTGCCCTTGACATTTCTAAAGTCCTTAATAAAATTTGGCATGCTGGTCTTCTCCATAAGCTTTCTTCTCACAGTGGATCAGGTAACATCTTGAAGATTATTGAATCTTTCCTTATCAATCGTAGCATAAACGTTGTCCTCTATATACAGCAATCTTCTTCATATTCTATAACTTCAGGGGTTCTTCAAGGTTCTATCCTTTGCCCTATGAATTTTTAATTAACATTAACTGTCTCCCAGAAATTCTCACATCTAAAGTGGTATTGTTTGCTAATGATAATACCATTTATTTTTGTCTCGATAAGAAGCCAACACTCTCTGATTGCTTGGAGGGGGCATTTGAGCTTGAAAGAGATCTCACTTCTGCTACAATATGGGACTCACAGTGGCTGGTGAACTTTAGTTCAGAAAAAAACCTAATTTTTTTCATCCAATCCTTAACTCAATAATCTAGATCTTCCTGTATTTATGAACGGTAATGTACTCGATGAGTCATCTGCCCTTATCTTCTAGGATTAACTTTTACATCCAATCTTACTTGGAAATCATATATCAAATCGATGTCAAATTTAGCATTTGCTAAGGTTGTATCTCTTACTTGCCACTTTCTTACTCCGGATGAGACGACTTGAAATTGCTTTGACATTTGCCTTTTGATGAACTTCCATCTGTTTTATACATTCACGGAGGGAGCCACTGATTAAGTGCGAACTTCATAACAGCGAAACTGCGTGCGTAATATAAAGCGAAAGTAGACAAATCTAAGTGCGAAATCTAAAAGCAAATATAAGTGCAAAAAGGCGTAGCTGCAAACTTGCATAAGTACAAAGTAGTAGATAGCGAAAACTGGCATAAGTGCAAACTGCTACTAGTGCGCCAAAAGAGTAGTGCAAATCGGCATATGTGCGAACTTATGTGCACTTATATGTGCACTTGTCATTAGTGCACATAAGTTCGCATTATATGAGCACTTATGACAAGTGCAAAACAATTTTAAAAACTGGCATAAGTACGCCAAAGTGTTTACAAAGATTGCTATAAGTAAGAATTGGCATAAAGATTTGCACTTATGGCAAAGTTTTCAAATTCTTTGGCGCACTTTTGCCAATTTTTTTTTCTTTTTTTTTTTTTTTGTCAGTGTAGATCCAGAACTAAATTATTTTAGCGGAGCTGGAGCTCTAAAAGTAATTACAATACTTTTATACAAACAAAATAAAATATTTTCTTGAACCTAATAATTTAAATGCTTTGCACTTAAACATTAGAAGCTTATAAAGAATTTGAAAATTTTTGTTATATAATTGAGGAAACTTTATTGTTATCTTTTATTTCGTCGATTTTCTTTTATCAAAATGGATAAATATAATGACTCCGAAATCTCAATAAAGTTAGTAAAGCAAATCTTTCAAGAGATGTTTCAGAAACAACAAACAGACATTTTGAAATGAATAAGTGGAAACTTGAAAATAACAAATGAACAAATTGACGGATTACTAAATGAAATTACTTTAATTAAAGCCAATTGCGAATTTTTAAAAAAAGAAAATAGAACACCGATCAAGTAAAGTCATACGAAAAGGTTCAAAAGGACTTTAAAGAAAGTTTATCGTTTTCTCAAGATTATCACGATAAAAAGGTCAGTGACTTAGAGAAAAGAATACATTCAAAATCTAGTTTAGAAAGCGAAGATAAGAAATAAATTTTGACAACTAGAAGATCGACAAAGGAGAAATAACTTAAGATTCGATGGAATTATTGAAAAGGAGTCGAAAAGTTGTGAGGATTTGGAAATTAAAATAATAAACTTATTAGAAAATAATAGAGTCAAAATAGAGAGAGCTCATAGGAACAGTTAAGCTTAATTCGAACAAGCCAAGAACTATTGTGATCAAATTACTCGACTATAAAGATTAAATAAATGTTTTGAAAAACGCAAACATGATATTATACCATTTAAAAAATGGGACAAAACTATAATAAATCTAAATGGTCATTCAGCCTATAACACTGGTCAACAAAAAAATACTTATTAAATGCACCATAAGTTAATAGTCTTTTCTAATCCAGTTTTTTGCGCTGATTTCAAATTTGCTTTCAGTTTTCTTCCAGCTTGTCTTGTTCTTGAGATACTTGGAATTTTAATTTTTGGACATTTTGTACTTTATCCCTTGATGTGAAGCGGTGGCAAAAATATTTTGTCTAAATCAACCAGCGGAATATGGTAAACGCTGCTTACACCGGGTTCGTATTCAGTTGTCATCATCCAATCACATTTTATGTAATGTTCGTTCACAGCACGACTCATAAACAAAGAAAGCAGCAGAATTCGGTAAACCCTGTTTGTATACCCATTAACATACCAATCACTTTCAAATCACCACAAATGTTCCACTGATGAGTTTTGTAATCAGTAGCGTCTAGTAAGATTTTCATATTTTCGTGAGTTTGATTTAAGTGTACGGAATGAGCGATTGGAATATATGGCTTCTGATTGCCAATATGCAACAAGACGGCCTTCAAACTTCTCTTGGATGAATCAATGAAGAGGCACCAATCACGAGGCGAATGCACTTGGGATAAATTTTCGAAAAGACCATTGACATTATTGCAGTAGCACAAGGGTCCATCAATGGTGAAAAACCTAGATAAATCGTTGTTGCGCTTTCGAAAGTGGGATACTTTGACACCAACTGCTAGCATATTCTTTTCATTCAGTCTTGACGCCAAAAGTTTAGCTTTTTCCTTGGAAAGGGACAAGTCTCTAACCAAATCATTCCGTTCACGTTGTGTGAAAAATTTGGGCTCTTCGCCGTCAATATCTGGATCAAAGTCAACATCGTCCGCATCTTGACGTTCAACATCAACAACACATTCGTCTTCAACAGAGTCTAATCCATTAGCTGGTGGTACTGGAATGAGCAGGGTGCTGTCATGAGGAACAGGCCTCATAGGCAAATCCAAATTCGGGTAAACAATTTGGTGCTTAGTTTTCGACGAAAATCCTGCAGTATTAACAGCGCAAAAATAGCAGTCATTGTAATGATCTTTTGGTTCCCTTTAAATCATCGGTATAGCAAATCGAAAAGAAGACCTTCGTTTGTTGATTCAATCTCGTAGTAAGCTGCAACAACTATAACAAGCCACATATGGTGCCCAAGCTTTATCTTGATCTCCCAAAGAACAACCGAAATACAGCTTGTAAATTTTATGGAGTGATTTTCTTTCACTGCCCTGACAATGTAAACTGCCCATAAATGTAACAAAATGCGTCTGATGAATTTATGCAATTTCTAGGCATTATATAAGTTAATTTTATTGAAATAATTACCCTGAAAATAAAGAAACATAAATATATTTCACACTGAAACTATATGTTTGTGAAAAAAACACACATACATTATCTCAAGATTCAGACGCGCTGGAAAAAAACTAAATATGGATTTGGAAAACTACATCTAGTAGGCCTAAAATTAAAGCTGGTGCAAATTCATTGTTGACCAGCGTAACACCATCTTAGATAAATTTAAAAAAAATATTAAATACTAAAATTTCCTAAAGTTTCGAAATTAATAAAAATAAAAACCCTTTTAAGTCCTTGGATAACAAAGGGAATCACCAAATCTTCAAAAATAAAACTGCTATTATATTGCAAATATCTTAAGAATAGAACACTAAAAAATAAAACTAGCTATAAAAATTATAAACATTTATTTGAGTCATTTTTGAGAAAGTAATGGTTCACAAAAATGGCGCATTATTAAGAAAGTAATTGGCAAGAAAAATTTGGAGAAAATTGCTCTTCCAAATAATCTTAAAATAAATAATTAATTAATTGTTAATAAATCTACGGTAGTAGTAACACTTAATAACGTTTTTTTGTTAATGTTGGTAAAAATTTAGCTAATGAAATTAAACCATCTCGAGTTAGTTTTCAATCATACTTGACATTTAATGACGCTGTTATTCTTAATAATGATCTTACAGAGGAAGAACTATTAAATTCAGTACCTTTGTTAAAGTCTCACAAAAGTTCAAGTTTAAATGATATCAGCAGTAATGTTATTATTAAATCAATAAAGTATATAACAACACTACTTTACCACAATTTTTATTTATCTCTAAGTCACGGAGTTTTTCCTGAAAAACTAAAAAGTGCAAAGGTTACACCAATATTTAAATTAGGTGATCCTTCTAATACAGACCCAGTAAACATTGAACAGTTGGTAAGTAGTTGGCCTGATCCTAACAACCAACTATTAGCTACAGTAGGGTCAACAGTATGCTAATGAGTTGGTACCTTGAAAAAAACGTAACTCTTTTACCAACACTTAGCCAACTGTTTAATAAACTGTTGGTACTATTAACGGCCCAACAGTAACAAAACAGTTGGCTAACAGTTGCTAACATTTCCGGGCCAACTATATGATTTTTTTCGCGATTTTTAAATTCGCTTTTGTGCTTTAATTGAAAGTGCAATTATATAAATGTTTACAACTATCTTTACAACTTGACGTGATGGGGTTAAATGAGTTGCATATTTGAAATCAAAATGAGAAATGCTATACAAAATACAAATTGTTTGCTCGGCACCAGAAAAATTTTTTTTTTTTGTTGACCTGTGTAATAATACAGTAATAATCATTTTAATAATAACAGTAGTAATAACAATAATAGTAATAATAATAAATGATAATGAAAAGTATGCATAATAATAAATAATAAGTTAAAAAAAAAAGTTATAATAATAATGAAAAATAACCAAAACAAAGCAAAAAAAAAAAAATAATAAAATAAGAATAATTACATTAAATTAAAATCTTCTAGTTCTACTATTTCTTTTTTTTCTTTCTTCTTTATTTTTTTTTAGTTTAAGTTTTTTTTATTTATTTAAATTATTATAATTACTATATTATTATTATTATTACTATTGTTAAAGTAACATATTATTATTACTTAATCCAATTTAATCCATTAATTCAACTAAAAATTTCAAATTTTTTTTATAATTTTACAAAATTAGGTTAGGTGTCACTCATATAGTTAAAAACTAGTTGCTGGAGTGACACCTAAATAAAATAAACAAACAAACAAATAAAAATAATAAAACCATGAGTAAATTAAATTAACTTAAAAGTAATAATAACGATGAAGCTATAATAAATTAAATAATAAGACAAAAAAAATGAAAACACTCAATTAATAACAACAGCAAACAAAATAAAAACAGTTAGCAAAACAGCGCAAATAATAACAAACTTTACGCATACGAAAAGGCAAAGCACAAAAACTACAAAATGAAAATGCCAACACAAAAACTTCTAGAAAATTAAATAAAAAACAATCTTTAGTTATTTTAGGCGAAAAAAAGAAAGGTGTAAGAAAAAAAAAAGGTGTAGAAAAATTAGTAAAATAGAAAAACAGCGAACAACAATAAAATTAATTAGCAACAAATAATTACAAACTTTACGCAAACGAAAACGTAAAACTCAAAAAGTACAAAATGAAAGTAAAAACTACAAAACGAAAATGCAAACACAAAAACTTCTACAAAATGAAAAAAAAAAATTTTTTTGTTATTTTCGGCGAAAAAAAAGGTGTAAAAAAGTCGGTAGCGACTTGGTACAAATCGGTGTTCGAATTTTCTTTTGTTAATTTTTTCAAGTGTTAATTTTGAGTATTTATTTTTTAAGTGTTTCTTTGTTTATTATATGACTTTTTTTTACTCTTCATTTTCTTTTGATATTTTTGAATTATTTATTTTAACAATTGAAATATAACTCAGTTTTTGATTTTCTTTTTTTTCAAAGGTTAAAAAAAGACGACCGCCATCTGCGATGACCTTGCAAAGAATGCGAATGAAAGTTCTTCTAAATAACATTTTGCATTGAATTATAATTTTCTTGTTTTTTATTAAGTATAATATCAACACTAGTTTCATGAAACAATTTTTTTCTTATCAAGCTCTATAGATATCAATAAATTGTTTCCAAAATTGAAAAAAACCGTGTTGTTTACACCTTTGCGCAGACGTAACTCTGCCAAGTAATATTTTTAGGGGTCATTTATGTGCTTCCAGATGTCCTAACGGTCTTATCACGGAGCACCGCGGGAGAGAATTTAACTAGAGGTTTACACCTCCTTCCTTACCAATATCGCTTATTGGGCTGGAGCCGGCTTCGAACCTCGGACCTCTGGGTTCTGAGCCAGAACTCTAACCATTGCACCACTGCTGCTCAAATCAGGAAGTCAGAAATCATTTCTCAATTAGAAGAACCGAACAATGCTTTGAAATTTGATTTACTCCTCTGCCACATTGTTTCAACTCTATTTGTTGTAACCCTAACCCTAACCCTATTACAGTAGGGTCTACAAAGTTATAAGTATGGTTGACTGTTCCATGTTGATAGCCGTGTGCTGCCAAATTTCCATATATCGCCCACATATCGCTACATATCACAGTACCAGGCCTTATCCATTGCCTAATGATTGAAATAAGAGTGGCAGCGTTGATTATAATCAAAAGAGTTTATTATTTCAAACCCAGGAGCGATGTTTTCTACTAGTTTTCAACAAAAACAAATGCAACAGAAGATTCTGCAAAATCTGCATCAAGTAAATTGACAAGAAAATACCATCATCTATCTTGCTAGTATACTAGTGCAAAATTGCTAAACAACAAGCTTGATGAATTATTAACTGATATTGATATTAAGCAACCACATATGTAATGATATGTGAAACATGGTAAAGTGAATCATCAACAACAAATACTCTGAGTTAATTCTTTTCCAGACAAAACAGACCAATTAATAGGGGACATGGATTATGACATTTATTGTCATAAAAGCATGAATTATGACATTTATTGTCATAAAAGCATGAATTATGACATTTATTGTCATAAAAGCATCAGCTCTTTTATACTGAAAAATATTTATTTACATAATGACAATTTTGAGTAAATGTGATGCTCGGTTTGAACAGTTTCAGTAATAACGTTTTGTGGGTGGAGAAGGTAGTGAGGAAAATAACAAGGAAATTGTAGATTCAATCAATTACTTCTATAAGTTGTTTAAAAAAATCAATATTTAGGTTTACATGTATGTAGTGACTTTAAGTACTTAAAATATAAATCAACTAACATTTTAAATAAATAACAAGGAAACAATAAACGTATTAGACTTAGTGATATCAGAATCTTTAAATAGAGTTTTTCAAGAAAAACTTAAACTATCAAATATTTTTCTTTTAAAGAATAGAAATTTAATAGAATAATTTAAATATATATATATATATATATATATATATATATATATATATATATATATATATAAATAATCAGGGTCTATACTAGGAGAAAAATTTGGGTGGTGGTACTCGTTTCGGAAAACTTTAGCGGCAAATTGGGGGTATTTATGCAAAACCCCCGATTAAAACAATCTTCGCCGTAAAAGACGTAAAAAAAAAAAAGTTCTCAAATTTCAATTTGGGCGGCGCCCAATTACGGTCGACGCTGTCGAAAACGGTCTAGAATAGTCGTTGATAATAAATTTTTTTTAATCTTTAAAAATTATTAAAGTTAGTAAACATAACGAGTAATTACCCGATATACCAGGTTTTCAAACATAGCGCTTATGTAGCGCTAACATAACGCCAGATTTCGTGTTTTAAAACGGGTAATTACCATTTTGCTTAATGTATAGTTCATATGAAAAAAAAAAAACGGTATTTGCCGTTATATTTTTTTCACACGAATTATACATTGAACATAACGGTAATTATCCGTTATAAACGCGAAATCTGGCGTTATGTTTTTTTAAAATATAACGGGTATTTTTTTACTGTGTTCCAATGATGATATTATTACTTATTTTTTAACAGTAAACAAAGAACTTGATAAACTAAGCCAATGGTTTAAATCCAATAAACTATCCCTAAACATTATTAAAATTAAATACACATGCTTACATCATGCTTTAAAAAAAAAATATTCCATTGAATCCACCGAATCTTTTTATAGATAATAATTTAATAAAAAGGGAAGTATCGTAAAAATTCTTGGGCGTAATTCTTGGGCGTAATTCTTGGGCGTAATTCTTGGGCGTAATTCTAGATGAAAATATTAATTGGAGAGAACATATAAATGTAGTTGAGAATAAAATTTTTTAAAATATTGTTACACTGTATAAAACTTAACAGTTTTTAATCTTGTTTAAAATATATATACTTTTCATTTATACATTGTTACCTAAACTATGCAAGTACTGCTTGGTGCAGCACCAAGCTTACAAAAGTAAATAAACTTCTCTGCAAACAAAAACATGCTATTAGGATTATTACAGATAAAGGTCGACTCTCTAATACAAAAATACTTTTTAGTAAACTCAATATTCTAAATGTTTTCAAATAAATTTTTATCAAATTCTTATATTTATGTTTAACTTGATAAAAAAACGGCACCGTCTTTATTATACTCATTATTTAAAAAAATAAATCATATATACAGCATAAGGTTCTCACAAAATAACTTTAGCCAATTCAAAACCTATTATTCAGCCACTAAATACTTAATCACAATTCGAGGTCCTAAATTATGGAATACACCTTTGAATAATGATCTTAAAACACTCTCTTCGCTTAAGCAATTTAAAACAAAAGTCAGGCAAATTCTTCTACCAAAAGACAATGAATTAAATTTCTTTTAAGGCGTTAAATAAGAGTACTCTTAAGATTTGATTTATAGAATTATAAATATATTTTTTAATTTTATATATACACATTAAAAAAAAAAAAAAATTCAATTATAAAAGTTTACACGATTTAATTTTATCATTTGTTTATTACTGAGGATGTAAAAGAGCTTACGTAATATATTCTTGAAATTGTATTTAAAAAATACCCCTTATAGTTGGGCATGTATTTATTTTTATATTTGTTTCTTTTCTATATACATTTTTTTTTTGTTACTTTTTTTTTTTTAAGTTTATTTATATATTATTCTCAATCTAACAAAAAAAAAATGAAAAAAATAAAGAAATGGAGGATAAAAAATAATTTTTTTATTTTTATATTTTTTCATTTATTTATTTTTCCTTTCTCTCCTTATTTAAAATATAATTTTAGGAAAATTTTAATGGTACTTAAAAGATTTTGTATTATCTTACACGATTTTTAAAAGCTTTGCTGTGTATGGTATAAATTACGGGGCTTAGTGATAAGACAACTATCGTCTTCTTTTTTACCCTGTCACGTGAATTTTTTATTTATTTTGTTATTGTAATAATTATCAAATGGCGAAATATATATATATATATATATATATATATATATATATATATATATATATATATATATATATATATATATATATATATATATATATAGACATAAAGACCACACAAATACAGCAAATTCAATTAACGGTCTTACAAAAGTTGTGTTTATAATTTTTAGTAATTTACTATTTAAATTTAAAAATATATTCCTCAACATACCCAAAACTTTATTTGCTTTACTTGCTCATAGAGTTATTTGATTTTTCCGTTTGAAGTCAGAGGTAAATACTAGACCAAGATCTTTTTCAGCGACTGTGGTACTTAAAGGTATATTTTGCATAAAATAAGTTCTTTTAGGATTATTTATTACCAAAGTGCATTATCAAACACTTCTCAAAATTAAACTTCAATAGCCATTTGTTGGACCAAATGACAGCTTTATCTAGATCATTTTGCAATAGGTTAACACTTGCTTCATAATCAGCCCTTGATAATACTTTTGCATCATCAGCATACATTTTTAAATTATTAGCAAAGTTTTCAGGCAAATCATTAATATAAATAATAAATATTAAAGGGCCAACAATTGAGCCCTGCGGCACACCAATAAATATATTCTTCCAAGATGAAACAATTTTTCCCATGACAACTCTTTATCTTCTTTTCTTTGGAAATCCTTTAATCCATTTTAACAATGTACCAGAAATCCCAAAGCATTTAAGTTTTATTAGTAGCCTTTTATGAAGCACTGAATCAAATGCTTTTGCGAAGTTTAAGTAAATAACATCTTTAGGCATATTCTGAGATAAATAATACGAGATTACGTCTAATGCTTCAATACAGTCGGTTAAACAAGATCTTTTCTTAACAAAGCCGTGTTGAATTTTTGAAAGAAGATTATTTGCATTTAGAAAATTCATAATTAAATCTCACACAACCCCTTCTTGAGTGCGGAAGCGAGTGAAATTGGACAATAATTTAACAGCGACAGGTTACTTCCTTTTTTAAATTTTGGACTGATATTGAATGATTTCCACTGAAAAGGTAGTTCACTAAGCACAATGGAAGCTATAAATATATGAGCAAGCGGTCGAGCTATACCATATGCGCAATTTATTAAGATTAAAGGTTTAAGAAGATCTGCTCCACACGACTTCTCAGAATTTAAACATTCTAATCTATTTAGAATATCATTTTTCATTTGTCATTCTTACGGACAAATACATCTTGGAACTTGTTATTTAGTAAATTTACTATCTGATTTGGGTCATTTGTCACTTTTACATTTTCATTATGTAAAAATTTTATTATATTGAGAGTTATTGACCTGTTGTTGACTCTTCACATATATATATATATATATATATATATATATATATATATATATATATATATATATATATATATATATATATATATATATATATATATATATATATATATATATATATATATATATATAAATTAGTAGAAAATCACTTAACAAAAAACTTTTTCATTTAATACCGTGTTTCATCAATCAATATATAAATAATAAATAAATTTTCTAATAAGTCTTTATTGATGAAACAAACACAGTCTCAAATAAAAAAAAATTTTGTTAAGTGATTTTCTACTAATTTATAATTGCTTTATTCTTGTAAGAACATTGAGCACTCTATTTTGTAGAATACATTTTAAAATTGTTTAAATAAAATAATATATAATAAAGAATTCCGCGTTTTTCGGAACAGAGATTTGTGTAAAAATTCTGTGCCATGCTTTTTTAAGTTTATATTTCGCCAGTAATGAAAAAACATCTTTTGTTGTTTTATGTTATAGAATTATATATTAACATAGATATTTTCAGAAACTAAAGGAATTAAACTTTATTACTTAGTATATTTGAATTAGAATGAAGATTATTTTAAGTGTATTTATTAATAAAAAAATTTTTGTTGAACTTCGTGCATTCAGTAAATGTTGAAGATAGGCTCACTTTATTTTCAAACCTTTCACTAAGTTAAGTTTACTCATTTCCTTTGCATCTGCCAAATTTCATCGATGTATTTTCAGTAGCAGGTAACCTAATTTGTATAGCAATTTTGGTACCTAAATTTCATCTTTCCGCATTAAATAAGGTAGAAAAGGAAGGGGATGATGATAATTTAATTTGCATATAATATATCTCATAGAAATATGATAATATAATTAAATTTAGAAAAGAAAAATAAGCAAAAGGAAAATCGATAAAAATAGAAGGGGAATTGTAGTTCAGTTGGTTATTAATTTTTTCAAAAACCTTTTTATTTTATATTATAGTTTTTATTTAGTGATCTTTTATTAAGTGTCCTTATTAAATCTAATTATTAAATCGTAAACTAAGCAAATCAGGCAGGAAATGATTAAAGTGGAAATTACAGGCATAAAATTTAAAAAAAGTGAGAAATGATTTTTTTTCTTGTTTAGATGGACAAATTATTGAAAAGATGAGTTAGAATTTTTAAGATTAGTAACTTTTGTAAGTATTTGAGTAATTAGTTATTTTTAAAAAAACACTTACTTAACTATAGGAGAGTACACTCAAATTTATGTGAATGTTTTATACATTTTCATTATCTAATATTTCTTTTTTGAATTTTTACTTATCATAAGTAGAAAGCTGAAAAGGAAATATTAGATAATGAAAATATTTAGTTAATGTTAGGATGTTAGGAAATATTATATAATTAAAATAAGTCTTATAGCTTTATCCTAGTGTCTTGAGGCACCTATAAAATGATTTTGTTCCAAAAAAAAAAGCTTTGTGTTATTTTATGATAAAAATCATATTTAGAAGACTAAGCAACTTGCAAAAATTGCTGCTTTTTAATGCACTCTTTATGCTATTTTTTACTCTAAGACTTTCTCTTATCTATAATAATTTTCTTGTTAGAGTAGATTTCAAATAGCACATTTGTACCAATTGACTAAATTGGTATGTATTGAACGGTAATAGGGGCTCGAAAAGAAATTATTATGTGGTTTTTGATAAATTTAAAGAGTTTTTATTTGCTAACTACGCATAACCTTGTGACAGAGTTGTTAGTCCTTGGTCTTTGCATTGCCTTAAGGCCAAAAATTGAGACCTTAGCCTTGAAAATTTTGGCCTTGGCCTTAAAAAAAAGTCCATATTTTCTTATTGACTGTTGAGTTTTGCGCAAAGCCTTTAATTATTGGCTTTGGTTTTGGCCTTAGCCATGTAACGTGGCCTTGGCCTTAGCCTTGCTACTTTTAGCCTTGTTAACAACTCTGCCTAGTGAAACAATAAATCAGTGTAGGATAATATATACTATTTTTTTCTTTCTAAAACTGGAGAACTTTTGAATGAGACTGTAAAACAAGTCTACAAGTATTTTGGCTTCAGCATTAGCACAATTTATGTTCAATTCATTATCAATAAAAGGAAGAAATGGGTTTGCAACTTTAAAAGCGATTCCAATCATTTTGCAGCACTTTGCAATGAGCTCTATTCAATAAAAAAACCAATGTTGCCTCATACATTTCCGTCTACCACTAATAACATAATCACTGCATCTTCAATTTTTGCATCATTAGAAAAGAATGTGTTACCTCTAGTAAATATTGACTCCTAATGTGTACCAAGCCAAATTGTAAATTTAAAAACTAGTCAGAATTTAAAAGAAAAATTAACTCCAAAGTAAAAAAAATTAATGAATAGGTTGTCTTATTTGTCTAGTTAGCTAGCTCTTTTAAAGAATACAAAAATAAGATTTAGTAAACTTTGTAAATTCAAGAAAAGCTTTACAAATTAAAGAGAAAAAAAAACTTAAGACAATTTAACCTCAAAAAAATAAAATCATTAGAGAAAATAAAACAGCATTAGCTAGTTTAGAAAATGATATAACTCAGATAGAGAAGGAAATTAAAGCAAATTGAGTTACGTCAGAAGATAGCGAGTCTACATTACAAACTCGCATTACAAACTAGATGTTAATTTATGGCATGTTGTTGTCTAAAGTGCCAACAGGTAATATTCCATTCTTATAAAAGAAAATTAAACAATATTTTGGTGTTGATATTTTGTATATTCCCTAGCGCATTACTGTTGAGAAAATGGCTGGTGGGCTTGATCGGGCCATTCTGCAGCTTGTAGCTGAAACAAAAATCTAACTCTTGGATTTGATGCAACAACACAAGAAGGTGTCCATATCAACAGCATTCAATTTACATCAACGAATAAATGCCAAGCCATTGCTTTGGACCAATTACCGGGAGGTACATCAGATAATTATCAAAAACACATATGTGGATCATACAGCTTTAATTTATTCAGATTAATACTCGTTTTCTTTTGACAAATGTAAAAGTAGTAAGTTAATTATCTCAAATATATGAAACATAATGACAGACAGAGTTGCAGCAAATCATATTATCATAACCAAAATTTGTGAAACCTGGCGTTAGAGTTTAAGTGAGCTGCACTGTCATTTCCACCCGCTTAAAACAATAGTTATTTCTTGTCATTCCGCATTACAGTCTCAAGAAATAGTAACTTGCTAGTTATTTGGATACGATTGTATAGCAGTTAAAAATGTTTTAGCAATGAGCAAAATAAGGTTGAAAGATGACAAGGATGATTCTGAAGTTTTTGTTAATTTTTATACAATAAAAAACTGCCACGAGGTATAATTCCAAGATGTCGTGGCAACTGTCTTCACATTCATTTTTGTACTTGTTTCATCTTTCTAAAACACTACAATGCTTTTAAGAACTTTCTGACGATCGGAATATAAAGTTTGTATTATATATTAATTGTATTAAAATTCGAATACCATTTTGTATATAGAGATAACTAACTTTACAAAAAAGACGCTCTGCTATAGACGAAACATGCATTTTTGGAACGAGTATGGAAGTTTGGTACCCTTTTCAGCTACCTGGATATGACCGGCAGTTAGAGTCTTGTAAAGTGGTAAAATATGCTTGGCTTATGTCTAGAGTCTTCTAATGTGGCAATATATGTTTTTATGTTCATTTCTTATATTAATTTTATTTTTTATAGATAACATTCTATAAATAACTTTATATATATATATATATATATTTTTACTTAATTTAGGTCGGAGGAGGATAGCACACACCCCTTTTCCTAAATCAATGTATTCACCACTAGTATTTATTGTAAAGTAGTAAAATATGATTTTTATTTATAATAAGAGATTTCCTTTTAATCATAAAGATAAAAACATTTGAAAAAATGAATTGTTTTTGATAATAGGGTTTGTTAACTTTCTCCTTCATATTTAATGTTTTTTTGGGTGGTACAGGTGGTCTGGCACCACCTCTAGCCCCCTGGATACGCCCGGTGAGCAGAGGCCATTTTAGTTTTGTAGCCCACAGTAACACTTATCTTTTGGTACAAATTATTGGCATTTCGAGAATAATTAACTAAGTTTTAACAGTTTAGGTTAAGAAAATCAAAATTTTGACTAGTTTCTTCAACAAATCCTCATATTAAAATTTTGGTACCAAAAACGACATAACTTTTTGTCTAATTGTTCAATTTTTATAATTTTTTTACCTTTAAAATACTGTATTAAAGGGCTTTCTAATGATACATAATATTCCAGTAAATGATTAATTTAAAAGTATCATGCTACGTACCTATATATATATATATATATATATATATATATATATATATATATATATATATATATATATATATATATATATATATATATATATATATATATATATATATATATATATATATATATATATATATATATATATATATATATATATATTACATATATATATATATATATATATATATATATATATATATATATATATATATATATGTATTATAAACATTAAAACATCATATACGGTATCATACTATTTATTTATTTTTTTAAGTAATATTTCGGCTCATAAGCATTATGACAATGACAAGGGCAATGACATCGCAAATGGCGGAAGCGTATATTTAACGGTGAAAAGGAAAAAAAGAGAAAAGGAAAAACGGAAAGAAATTGTTTTAAAAAATGAAAAGGATAAGTTAAAAACTAAGTAAAATAAAAAAAATATCAAAAGGTACAAACGAACTAAAAGATTGAAAAAATATAAAACAAGAAAATAAATAAAGAAGTAAAACGAACAAATAGATTTATAAAATAAAATAAAACAGATTAATAAAATAAAATAGATTAATAAAATAAAACAAAAACAATCAATTAAAAGCGAAGTAACAACTTAAAAGAAAAGAGGTTCGAACAATGCTCGAAAAAATAACAAAAAGAACTTACTTAAAAACAAAAATTATTCACAATAAATTTTCCTCAATTTTCTGTATCCGCCAAGAATAACAAATATAATTTATTTTATTTTGTAGAAGTTCTTGTATTTGCCTTTTTGTTATGTAATTTTTGTTTTTGTTTTGTAGTTTTTGTGTTTTGCCTTTTCGTTTGCGTAAAGTCTGTTATTACTTATCCTGTTGTTAACAATGATTTTTATTGTTGTTATTAATTGAGTGTTTTCATATTTTTTTGTCTTTTTATTTAATTTATTATAGCTTAATCATTATTTTTTTATAATTAATTTAATTTACACTTGCTTTCATTTATTAATATTACTGTTGAATTTTTTTTTTTTTAATTTTATTTAGTTGTCAGTTCAATGACTAGTTTTTAACTATATGAGTGACACCTAACCTAATTTTGTAAAATTATAAAATTTGTAATTTTCAATTTTTGGTTAAATAAATGTATATAAATGGATATAATCAAATAGTGGAAGCCATTTTCAAACTAACAAAAACCGTTAAAAGACCGTTTAAAAATTATAATGAGCGTAACCAAGTGATGTCATTGCAACGTCAGAGATTAAACATTTTTTAATTTTCTTAAAATTAAGCCTTGTTCTTAGAAGAGGGTTTTGTAAAGTCGATGTTAAAACAGTCTTCCGTTTTGGTAATCCCTTGATCATTATACTCTGCCGAAACAAATCTAAACTGCCTCCGAATAGTCATCCAGGAGTGTACCAACTTAATTGCACATGTGGTCCATGTTATATTGGTGAAAAAAGAAAAAAGATTTCCACGCGAATCTAAAACCATAAAAATAATGTTGCAAAAGGAAACTGGGAAATATCTGGAATAACATTGACAACATTGTAATGTTAAAATAAACTGGGAGAACCCTAAAACGCTTTCTGTTATTTCAAACAACTACACAAAAAAAATTCGTGAGGCCATTGAAATACAATGTACACTGTGTTCAAAATCTCAAGAAAATGTTTTAAATCGAGACAATGGCAATTTGTTGATGACTCACCATTGGTAACCATTTTTTGTAAAATTATAAAATGTTGAATATCTGGCGTTGCAATGACATCATTTGGTTACGTTCATTATAATTTTTAAACGGTTTTATTTACAGTTTTTGTTAGTTTGAAAATAGCTCTTACTATATGAGCCGAAATATTACTTAAAAAATGAAATAAATAGTATGACACCGTATATGATGTTTTAATGCTTATAATATTATTATACATACTATTAAAGATGTCACTTAAATTTTATGTATATGTATATATATACATATATATATATATATATATATATATATATATATATATATATATATATATATATATATATATATATATATATATATATATATATATATATATGTATATATATATATATATATATATATATATATATATATATATATATATATATATATATATATATATATATATATATATGAAAAAATGAAAAAAAAATTTTTTTTAAATTGTTAAAAAAAAATTGTTTAAAATATATCTATTTAAAAATATATATATATATTTTTGTATTAACTTTTTTTTTGGTCTTCTTGTCTTGGTTAAATTTTTTAACAATTGATTAACAAGATATTTACAGATAAGTAACATTGTTTTGATAGCGCCAAAAAGCCGATTATCTGAAAAAACCACACATGCACACAAAAGTAAAAATTATTCGATTCGAAATACGTTTATTTTCGAATACGGAAATAATCTAATTAAAAATTGCGCTGTTTCAAATTTGAACAAAAACAAGAAGTTTTTAAAAGTAAGTTTTTGAAACGCTTTACATTATTATTTTAGAGATTATAATTGATATATTGGACGAGGTTAATTTCCATTCCATTCGGTCTCTTGTTTTGGCAACATAACTATAACGATATATTCCAAAATTGGTACATATGTTAATATGCCCGGAAGTAATTTATATTTCAAAAGATTATGTTGTTCTATTTTTTTATCAGAGTCCTTCCAAAATTGGGTAAAAATAAGAAATTTCTTAATGGTGGAAATTATTATTTATAAATCAAGATTGTTTTGTTGAATTGAATAATCAAATTTTAATTAATTGTTATTAGGTAATATAAAATTTCTATATATATAAATATTAAAGCAAAAAATTTATAATAATGATTTTATTCTTTGTATATATTATAATTATATAATAGAAGTATTTATTATATTATATATTGACTAAGTTTTATTTTTTAAATGTCACTATTAAAAAAAAGGTAACTACTATATGCTATCATGCCTAGCATTTAGACTATATAGTCTAATGGTAGCCAAAGGCCAAGCTATCTATATTAAAAATATATATATTTTGATAGATTATGTATATATCTATTTATATAATCAAAATATTAAATATTACATACATCATAAGTATTTTACTAAAAATAAATTTGTTTTTTAATTATAAATAAAAAAATAATTTAATCTGTTGTTGTATTCGAACTTGAGACCCCATTTCATTTAATAACAAATTAATTATTTAAAATTTTTATTTATATTCTAGAGATGTTACCAAAACGCAAACTTTCGGGTGCAGAAGTGAAAAAAGCAAATAATAGGCGGTTGTTAGCTAAAGAAGCATCTAAATCGAGAGACATTCTTTATTATTTCTCGTTACAACCCTCGACCTCTTCCGTAACGTTCCTCGAGTCGCAGTGTGCTCAAGGTGATGGTGTCTGGCAACAACTCTCGGCCTCTTCCGAAGCATTCCCCGAGTCGCCGTGTGTACAAGGTTTTTCAGGCCCTAAAAATCAACTAGATCAATCATTCAAGTTTCCATATAAACCATTTGGTAAGGACTAGAGATGATGTTTTCAACAACATTGGTTTGGTATCTTTCCATGGCGTCATTATAATGAAGCCAATGATTCTGTTCTTTACCATGTATGTGTGCATGTCTAAATATAATGAGAAGAGACTTATCAGAACACATTCAGTTGATATGTCGTTCATCAATAAAGGATTTATTAACTGGAAGAAAGGTATTGAAGCTTTTAAAAATCATCAGTTGTCTGCATGCCATAGAACCGCTGTTGAGTCTGATGCATCAAAATCTAAGCAAGATGTGGGGAAAATGTTATCCAGTCAACATTCAGAACATAAAGTACACAATCGGAAAATGCTACGAAAAATTATTGAAAACCTTATATTTTTATCTTCTCATGGACTAGCAATTCAAGAGAAAGTTGAATATACTAGCAATTTTTATGGACTCTGTCTATTGCGGGCAAAAGATGATTCACTGTTTGCAGACTTGCTGGAAAAAAAACGAAATGCGTATGTTACTCACACAATACAAAATGAAATCTTGAAAATAATGTCCAATATGATTCTCAGAGACATAATTATATCAAAAGTGAAGGATGGCATCTGGTATGCCATTATGGCAGACAAATACGTTGATAGCAGCAATAAGGAACAATTGGTAATTTGCTTTAGGTCGGTTAGTAACAAACTTGAGGTATCAGAAAATTTCATTGGATTCTATAAAATTGAGAATATCAAAGCAGAGACTATTTTTAATACTATAATGGGCAGCCTTTTAAGATGCAATATTGGCATTCAGAATTGTCGAGGTGTTTCGTTTGATGGTGCAGCTAATATGAGTGGACTGAAAACGGGTGTCGCTAAGCGTTTAAATGATAAAGCAGAAGAGCTTGCTCCATTCTTTCATTGTTATGGTCACTCTCTAGGCCTTTCTGTGATAGATGTTTTCAAGAAAACGGAAAATCCCAATTTATCTGATTGCCTTGATTTTGTACGTGAAATATCAAAACTAATTAAAAAAATCACCAAAACGAGATGCTTTATTAAACAGACTGAAAGCTGAATTGTCTGATGTAGCAGGTATTCCGGGTATTAGAACTCTTTGTCCAACTAGATGGACTGTGAAAGGATCAAGTTGCAAATCGATAATCGACAATTATGCATTGCTTCTTCAGCTGTGGGATATCTGCCTCGAAGACAATTTAGATTCTGAAACAAGATCAAGAATTGTTGGCATTCGAGCTACAATTAAAAAGTTTGACTTTTTCTTTGCTCTACATCTTAGTTGTCGTATTTTTATGATTACTGATAACTTATCTAAAACCCTTCAACAGACACGTATGTCTGCTTCTGAAGGAAAGGACATTTCAATGTTGACTGTCAAAACACTCATAGATATGCAAAATGAGGAGTGGTTCAATTTGTGGTGGTGAAAAAATTCACAAGCATGCTCATGATTTCCTGGACCTCGAGGAACCCAAGCTTCCGAGAAAAAGGAAGATGCCAGCACGGTATGAGGAGGGTTGTAGTACCACATATCATTATATTGAGACAGCCATTTAGTACTATCGTGCCACATACTACAATGTAATTGATTCTTCTGTTGACACTATCAAATATTGTTTTGATCAAGCAGGACAGTAACAACTTGAAAAGCTAGAGAAACTTTTGCTTTCTGAAGATGTCACAGATACCATTTCATGGATAAAGAAGACATACTCAGATATTGGCACGGACTTACTAGATGTGCTACTTGGGCTACACAGAAAATGTTTCAGTCATGTCAGTGATGTTGTCTCACATCTCACACAGGTTTCCTCTTCTCAATTATCTTCTATTTCTGAAGTTGTCAAATTGCTCAAGCTAATTCTAGTTACTCCAGCAACAAATGCTGTTAGTGAACGAGCATTTTCAACAAAGAGAAGACTCAAAACTTTTTCTGAGAACGACAATGAAATAGTAGAGTCTAAATAATTTGGCAATGTTACACATCTATTCAAACTGTGCAAACCAACTTGATCCAGAAAAAGTGATAACAGAATTCTGTAGGGATCATCCTTATAGAACAAACTTATTCGGATTTTAGTGTCTTTATTTTGAACTTGAACTATAGTACTACATGTGTATGCAGTTTTATGTACCTACAACCTAAACTATTTTATACTATTATAAATTATTTCTGGTTATTATCAGCCTTTTGTAATCTCATTTTATATAGAATCTAATAAATACTATAGTACCCATATATTCTCTATTCAACAAATACAAAATAATAATATGTAATTTTAATATGTATAACTCCAAAGAAACATATAAAACAACATTTATTTTTGGGGTACACCAAAGGAATGCGTACTTTTCAGTGTGGCCCCCCCAGTTTATAAAAGCTTGCCAGGCCCCTCTATATATATATATATATATATATATATATATATATATATATATATATATATATATATATATATATATATATATATATATATATATATATATATATGTATATATACAGGGGCCTGTATTATATATATATATATATATATATATATACACTGTAATATATATTGTATTATATTAATTGCATTATCTTTTTTTGTGATATGCTAATAAATATTTATTATCCTACAACTATAATCTATAAAATTAGAATAAATTTTATTTGTAAATTTATGTTGGTTGTAACATTTCTACAACGGGAAAATATATATTTTTTTTGAAACTTTTTATTTATCTTACTTGTAATATATAGTGGGTGTTTAACAAATATATAAATAAATAAATAAATATTGTTCAAAAAAAAATTCTTTGATATTGCTTTTTAATTTATTGGAAAAAATGTTTTGTTAGTGATTTTGCAATAGGTAAATAACTTAATTTAGTAACTTAGGCAGAATAATGCCTTATAGTAAATTTAGTATAGTAAAATTTAAATTGCAAATATGACGTAGTTGTGCACGTTCGTTAAACTCTCATTCAAATGCTTTAACAAAAATTTCACGAGAGCTCGTGCAAAATGGAGACCGTTCGAGATATTTTGCAACATCTAGTCAAGATGAAATTAATTGCTTTAATGCCAGAATTAGCAACTGCGTGTGTTCTCTTTAATACACTTCCAGTGATTGCTGCATCGTGTGACGTCCCTTTTCAAAATTTAAGATGATCAATACAGTCAACGAATTCTCAAAATCAGCTTTCTGGATTTGCTTTACTAGCAATAGAAAATAAGGAAGTTACACTTGTGGATAAAGAAAAAGTCATTTGAGATTTTGAAATAAAAAAAAAATCACGTGTCATTGAATTTGCTAAACGAAAAGTTCCAAATTTTTTGAAGCAAAAATTTGAAAACAAAATTTTGCGTAATTTTTAGAGTTTTATATGAGACTTAAAAAAAGTTCAGGGCCCCATAAATATTTTTGTCCGAGGCCCGCAAATCTGTTGTTACGCCACTATATATACATATTTATACTAAAAACATTTTTTGTTTTTGTTTCTATGGATTCTTTAAATGCAAATTAAAGATTAAAATGAATTTTTAAAGTTAATATTAGAGAAACAAAGAATTCAAAGTTATCTCTGAATGGAGTTATTAGTCGTATTCTTTAAACTGGGTGTTGATCGCAAATTAAAAAAAAATTTTTTTGGACAAGTAGTAATTGCCGGCATTCCCAGCGAATTATTCCGGCAGCGCGAGTAAAGCAACAATTTAAATGCAATAAATATATCCTGGCAGTGATTTGTTAGTGTGAGAAAAACAGTTTAAATTTTGTATAGCGTTATTCATTTTTTTATGATACTTTTTTTATAAGATTTTTTTGCATAGTTTCAAAAAAACGAACGTATGCAGTTCGTAGGCGAAGCAGAGTATGCATCGTAAAACTTAACGTGTTGATGTACACTTTGAGGCACCTATTAAATTTAAGTTTGATAAACGATAATAATAGATATTAATTTACAAATAGTTCATAAACACTGCTAAAGGGTATTTTATTTTATTGAGTTTTTAAAAATAAGTACTCTTTGAAATAAAACATAAAATCTCACATGAAATTCTAGAGGTATATTTGAACTTGGAGTTTCTTTCACGCAAGCATAATCCACTGAGCTACGTTGGTATTGTGCTTTTAAAGCATTTTACATTATATATTGTTGAATGTCATGCTGGCAGAAAACTCAGAGTTGTTTACCGGCACTGTCGGCAATTACCTTTTGCGTATTTTTTGTTGTTGATGTTTGTTTTATTATATAAATAAATCAGATTTGTAAATATAACTTTAATAACATTATAAACACAAAAAATATGACTGCAGCAGGTAGAGGTTGAAACACTTATTATCTTGTTCCATAAATCTCATTTAGTCAAAATGAATAAAATGATTAATTAAATATATCCCAGTAAACACACGACGTCTTAAAGACGTCTAAAAAACGTCTTTTAGACGTCTAGACGTCTAAAAGACGTTATTTAGACGTCTTTAAGACGTGGGGATCGAACACAAAATCGCCACTTAAAGTCGGTCACTTAGGCTTGAAGCATTCGTATCTTAGACATAAATAAACGTTTTTAAAATTTTTTTTTTATTATTATACAGACAGCTTTATCGGTAATTTTTTTTGTAAAAACAAAATAATAAAAATAACAACTAGCATTCGATTTTTAATTTTAAATCCTCCATCCGGTTGGGAAGGAGACGTGAACCTCCAATTAAATGCTCTTCCGTGGTGCTCTGTGATAAGACCGTAAGAACTTCTTGAGACACCTAAAAAAAAAAAAAAGTAATAACTAGCATTCGATTATTTCTTTTAAATGAGAACAGCGAGTTTCGAACAACTAGTTTCGAACAAACTTTTAATTCCATCTCATAAGTTCGGTCAGCATATACACTCTAATCAACACACCGAAATTTTTTATTTACTTAAAAACTACTTCCCAATTACACATTTCAAATCCTAATAACACCAAAGTATTATAAATTTAACATCCAAATTACAGTTTGCAATAATATTCCGCAATATTACAAATTTAACATCAAAAGTTATGAAAACTGGTTTTCTTATGTTATTTTATAATAAAGTTATGAAATAAAATTGTTTAAACCAATTTTTAAAAAACTTTTTTTTAAAGAATTAACTTTGATATAAAAAATTTATTAAAAAGTAAATCTCAAAAATACCTTTTGATTTTTATATACTAAATATTATATACTAAATATACTACTATAGGGGAGATGGGGGCGCATTGATCGCCGTAGCAGTGTTTTGAAAATTGCGCAGAACCTGAAAGAGATGTAAAAACTTATTAACTACGAAACACATGTAGAACTATCTGGCTTTTGGAATATATAAATATTTTGATTTAAAAAAATGATAAACATGAATAATTTTAACTTTTAAACAACCCTCTCAAAAGATCAATGTACCCCAAACTATGGGGTACTATGATCTCCGACTTGGGGCACATTGATCTTATATGCGTAATATTATCTGAACGTTTAACACTTCTATAACTAAATCTTGTAAATAATTTAGTCAAAGGGTAATATTGTATAACATATAATACATCTAAATTTTTTAATTATTTTTTAAATATAGCAGTTAAACCCACTAGTCTAATTTTTAATTAAAAAATGTATAAATCACAGCAGCTATAAGCTACCCGCTTTATATACGTTTAAAAATTTACAACAACTTGAAATTTATAAGAACTGAAATATAAAGACTGAAATAAGAATACAACTTTTAAGTTTACAAAACTTGTTAAAAGTACAATATTTTGATTAAGAATATTTCATCATTTGTGAAAGTCAAGTTGTGAAGCAGCTTTTGGTTTACATTGTTTTTTATTCCTAAGCAAGTAATTCTTAGTTTCTTTCTTATCTTTTGTGGAGACTTTTTGTTGATTTTTGGTTTGCTTCAAAATTTTCTTTTCTTTTGACAAACGAATTTCATTTCTGACAGGAGTATCAGTCAAGATCCTTGTTTTTAACTGCCTACTTTTAACAATTTTTTTTCTGGCAGATGCTTTTGGGTAAGGTTTTAAAACCTCAGGTGAGATTATAGAAGCAACACTTGTTGACACTTTGTTTAAAATACTTGTTTCAATATTTACTATAGTTATTTCAGACTCTATGTGATTAACATGTGCTGGTATCATTTCAGATTCCATGTTGTTGACAGGAGTGATAGTAACTGTATCTGGAGCAGCTCTATCTGTAACTGATGATGGTAAATATTCGTCATCTTTGAAAATTTCAGAATTGAATGGCTCAATGCCAGCTACTCTAAATCCTGTCTGTATTAGAGATGGTGAGAAAGCTTTTGTATACGGTTCTCGAACTATTGAAACAATATCATAAATGGTCATTGGTCTTGGGTTTGAAACCATCCAATTATCACATGCAGAATTGTAAAACCTTTTCAATGGTCCAAAAACAGTTCTATCTAATGGCTGCAATTTATGGCTGCAATGGGGAGGAAAACTTATCATTGTAATTCCGTGTTGAATTGCAAGCTCCAAGCCTTTAACAGAAATATGACTTTCATGACTGTCGAGAAGTAATAAAACTGGAGATTCCTGAGAACAGTTTGAATATTTAACAAAATGTTTAATCCATTCTTTGAAAATTTCTAAGTTCATCCAACCAGAAGGATTTGCAAATCCCACACATCCAGTAGGTCCTTCCTTAATCATGTAATCATGAAACTTTACCCTAGCCCTAGGAAAAATAAATAATGGAGGAATGGAATTTCCAATAGCATTAGAGGCACAACATGCAGTTACCAATGTTTCTCATTCTGCAAATGTGATTCTTCCAACTTGTTTGCTTCCTCTACCAGCTAAAACCTTTACCGGCTTTTGAACGGTTGTTAAACCAGTTTCATCAACATTATATATACAGTTAGGATTATATTTATATCGATTTCTTACCGTTTTAAGATTTTGAAAAAACTCTCTTACAGTGTGTTTGTTAAAAGCTGTTGATCGAGCGAAGCTCGTTGCTTCAGGTGTTCGTAGAGACAACTCTGGTTGTCTTTTCATAAAACCTTGCAACCAATCAATGCCTGCAATTTTATTTTTGATTCATGATGATGGGCATATCTCATTGTTTTTTAAAGCAAATTCATATGCCAATAATCGCGTTGACCTAGTTGAAAGGCCATAGTTCATTTTTGATGCAATTAGTAAATAACTTGATAAACTTTTTTCATCTTCTGCTGTAAAAACTTGTCTATTGTTGTAGTTAGGCTTGAAAGCTTCATTTGGATTAAGCCTCTTTTTACGACAATATCTTTTTAAAGTCATTCTATCTATGTTAAACTGACGTGCTACAACATTCAGTTGTGTTCCTTCTAAAACTTTATTAACAGCTACTTTCATTGTTTCACTTGGTATAGCAACTTTATTTGTTTTTTTAATTCTATTTCTAACCATTTTAAGATCTGTAAAAAAATATATCAATAAAAACATATGTTTTTAATAAATGCTAATATTTAACATAATAATATTATGTTAAATATTTTTTAATTATTATGTTAAATATTATTCTTTTGATATTATAAAATAATAGTATTATTATTACTAGCTTATAACATAAGTAGATTTAAAAAATGAAATGCTAAAAGCTATTGTTTGTTTATATAAAGTTTTTTTTTAAATTATAAATACAATTCCATTCGTTTAACTGTATTGCTTATAAACAAAAACATGGGGCACTTCGCCTTCTATGGGGCACTTTGATCCTCCGATCAATGGGCCCCGCATAGTCAAAGATCAATGTACCCCAATAGGTATAGGTAACATATTGATAGCAATATCTACTGTATAAATTGCAGCCAAATAAAAATTATATATTATATTATACACCTAACACTTACAAATTTAAAATAAAATTGTTGTTAACCCATACAGACATCTAAATAAAAATATATTTGAGTTATAGTACGATTTCAAAAAATCACTTTTTATGACGAAAAACAATATTTTCTTTATTTTTTTTGACGCTGATAACCTTATGAAAAAATATTACGATTAATCAATTAGGGAAGCATAATGGTGAATTAAATTGCAACCTCACTTCTAGTAAGGCAAAAATGAACGAGTAAAAGCCAAAAGATCATACTGCCCCGGCGATCACTGCGCCCCCATCTCCCCTACTAATACAGGGTAGATTAGAGTAATATGAGCACCTTGGTAATATAAGCATACTTAAAGATTTCTTAGATGTAGGCAGTGAAGTTAAAGTTGCTTTATATATTTTTTGAATCAGTTTTATGTGGTGGTTACAGGAATCAGTACAATTAGCCTAAATTTATATGTAGTTATTAGCGGCTATTATCTTATTAAAACGCTTTTAAATTTTTTGCGTTGTTAAAATAATATAATCACGCATAAATAAATCTGTAGCGCAAAATTTTGGTGCTAAAATAATGAAATTAATTTTTTCATAATAAAAATACTTTAGCTAAAAATTCAATACAATTTTGTTTGAAAACAATGCATACAATCATTTAGTTTTGACTTTATTTAAAGATGCTATTTTTGTGTAATATGAGCATGCTCAAATTACTAAGTGGTTTTCATTGAAATTACCTAACTTAAAGTCCTAAAACTGCAGAGGTTTTAATTGCATTTTGAATAAAAAGATTGTAAAAAATTTTAATAATTTAAATATACTAAATATTTTTCTGTAATTAAGATTCAAAAAATTTGAATTTTTATTGTTTAAAGGTTTGAGTAGATAACATAGGCGCTGGAACATAGGGTGCAGGATGGGCAACTGCCTACCCAACATTTCTGCGCCGGGAGCAGAGAATATCTTCTGCCCCCCTCCCCTCCAAAATGTCACTACCCGCGATTCAAAACAGCGATAATTTTTTGCACTCCGAAGAAAAAAACTTTTGCATTCTAAAGAATGCAAAAGTTCTTTTTTTTTGAAAGAACTTTTGCATTCGATAAGAAAGTATTTTAGCTTATCGTTATTTGTATTTAAGTTCCTGATGTTGATGTGTATTACCGTGAACTTTCCTATGTTAGTTTGGAGTTCAGCTTTAAAAGTTTTAATAACCAAATATATAGAGTCAAATACTTTTCTGTTATAAAAGAAAATATTGCCCTCGTATAAACCAGTCGCAAAAAAAAATATTCTCAGTTTTGAAAACGTCAAAACGCAACTTTTGAAAGTCTATTGTTTCAAAGTCATTACCCATGACAAAAAAGAGAACTAAATTAAAATTTTTTCAATATAACTCGATTAGTAAAAAAATTTCATTGTACAGAGTATAGAGTACAGACTCCATGAAAATGAAATAAAATTTAAAAAAGCAAGATTTGTTTTAATGTTTAACCTTGCGTAGAGATGAATTTGCTTCAGAATTACACAGGAAAGCCATCAAGAAAGCTACCATACTGAATCTCGAGCTACCTAAGGCACAGCGTAATTCCACGGTTAATGCTCCTGCTCGTTTCTCGCATGGAGCTCAAAGCCGTAATGTAGAGCAATTAACTACAGATGTTATCTGGAAGAAAAGTCTCTTCGAAGCTATTGACCACTCAGTTGCAGAACTGCAGCGCCGTTTTAACCAAGAAGGATTGCATAAAATTGCAAGAACAAAAGCTATTTTGATAGGTTCATGCACATCCACAAGTAATGCAGCCTCACTAGCCAGCCTGCCACTGCAAAGTTTGCCAAATGATGTCGATGATCCTATGTTGCAGTTACAGCTGCAACTGCTTCCACAGTTTTTTAAGGACAAGTCACTGCCTAAAGATTTACACCAGCTAGCAAAAGCTTTAAAAGACCTTGAACCAAGTACCCGAAGGTTATTTGACATGGTAGAACAGGTAGTTGTGTTGTGTTTATCTGTTCCAATATCCGTAGCTGGTTCTGAAAGGTCTTTCAGTGCATTGAGACGGCTTAATACTTGGCTGTGGTCAACAATGCCGCAGAGTTGCCTCATTCACCTCGCTTTAATGCACATTAACAAAGATTACCTAGACAAAGTTGACATTACAGCATTCATGGAGGAGTTTGTGGCTAAAACCCGTAAACGTCCATCCATATTTGGGCATTTTTTATAGTAACTGTAATTGTTTTTGGTAGATTTCGTTTTGTACTAAATATTTAAATATAATGATTTAAAAAGGATTGCAAATCTGCATTTAGCATGGTTAATTATGCCTAAAAAAATTTCAGTTGAATAACGCCCCCCAAACACCCCATTCAGGAAAGGGTATCTCTCCTCAAGCCCTCCCCATTTCTGCCCCCTCCCCCACCCAGTCTTTAAACACTTCCAGCGCCTATGGTAGATAAAATTGAAAAAATAACCCAGCCGGTAAAAAACGTTGAAATAACGTTGAACTAACGTTGAAAACTAACGTTGAAAACTAACGTTGAATTTACGTTGATTCAACGTTTAGAATGAAAGTTTTTTTCAACGTTGATTTATCAACGTTAAATCAACGTTGGGTTCAAACGTTATATCAACGTTGATTCGACGCAAAAAAAAACGTCACAATAACGTTGAATTTACGTTGAAACGATGTTTAGAATGACAGTTTTTTTAAACGTTGATTTATCAACGTTAAACCGACTGATATAAAACGTTTTGTAATCACAAAAACCGTTGATAACCATCAAAACGTACTTGTGATCACCATCAAAACGTACAATGCATGTCCAATAGTGTTGTTGTACACCTCTATTACATTATCAAGGTATATTATGGATATAAAATCTACTCATAGTCTATACTTAGATTTTTTCAGTTTAGTTTAGTTAAAATAGTATGATTAAAAGAAGAGATAAAACTTGTTTTATTGAAACATATATTTAAATATTACATATATTTACATATAATTGAATAAAATCTACAAAAATTTCTTCTCTTTTCCTTCACCCATTTGAAATAGAGCGTATTTTAGAAAGTCAAACAATATTCCATTAAACGAGGTTTCTTGTGCTCCATTGAATACAAATAAAGAAGCTGTATATTAAAAAAATATATAATAAAAAAAATCAAAAAAGGCAGACTTAAAAAAATATAATGAATGGAAAAGTGTTACAACTTATAAAGTTATACCTTTTACAACGCCATAAAAATTAGTGTTCTTAAATGTTTTCCATCTTTACCCTCCATATCCATGGAGGCCATAAAACTTTTCGAAAACATTCTAAATTTTTAAAAGATAATTTAACTGTTAGACAGGGCCGTCCCAAAGTGGTCTCTCATGGAGGAGGGGAGGGGGGAGGTTGGGTTGGGGTTGTATGTATTTTTCGCAAACTAGAGACACACACACACAAAAAAAGTTGTCAATATTTGCAATTTACCAACTTTAGTTAAAAACTTGCTAAATAAGTCAACTTAAATACCTATATGATAGCTTTGTAGGGGACACCCCCTACAGCCCCCGTTCGAGGCGGCCCTGCTGTCAGATGATTATTAAGAATTTTTTCAAATATTTTATTTAAATGAAACAACCTTTTTTGAAAATAAATTAATAATCAAAATATTAAACTTTTCTAACATTGAAATATAATGATTGGGGTGGCCACAAAATTTTCATAAGAAAAATAAGATTTTAGAGGAGATTTCGCATCTAATTTAGAGGATTTTTTTCATTTTAATTTAGGTTTAACGTCCATGTTTTTACACTTATGGGGCTTAGACAAGGGTCAATAATGTCATTTTTTATGTCAAATAGCATGCATTTGCAAAAGCAATTTTTTACAATCCCTTGCACATTCAGGCGTAAACCAGTTTTACAGACCAAGAATGGGTATTTTGAACATTATACTTCTATTAAGAGATAAAAAAGTGGAGTTACAGAGGAGCTTTGATCAAATTTAACACTTTTTTGAGGATAATAGAAGACTTTTAAAGAGGACATTAGAGGATTTTAGAGAAGCTGTGGTCACCCTGATTATAAATGATGCAAGAGTCCAATACTGTTCTTGATTACCTCAGCATCATTTTGTGTATTCTATTTTTTGAAAACCTTCCACCAACTAATTGTAACTGATTTATCTGTAAAAAACATGAAGGAATTCCAATATTATGTTTGTGGAAATACATTATATTGTGGAAAAAAACACACAAGTGGAAACCTAGATGCAAAATTTAAAAAAGTAGATATATATATATATATATATATATATATATATATATATATATATATATATATATATATATATATATATATATATATATATATATATATATGTATATATATATATACATATATATATATATATATATATATATATATATATATATATATATATATATATATATATATATATGTATATATTTACCTATAGATTTGATCAATGAAAAACTGGAGGTGCATTTGACACTTCATCTAAACCTTTGATATTGACAGGTGCATTGACACTTCATCTAAACCTTTGATAACTGAACCTGTAAAATATAATTACTAATTTATTGTATAAATTATAAAAACATTTTTATTTTCATTTATATATATATATATAAATAAAAATAAAAATGTTTTTATAATTAACACATATATATATATACATACATATACATATATGTATATACATATATATATATATATATATATATATATATATATATATATATATATATAAATATATATATATATATGCATACATATATATACATACATACATGCATACATATATATATACACCTATATATATGTATATACATATATATATATATATATATATATATATATATATATATATATATATATATATATATATATATATATATATATGTATATGTATATACATATATATATATGTGTATATATATATATATGTATGCATGTATGTATGTATATCTATGTATATATATATATATATATATATATATATATATAAATATACATAGATATATATATATGTATATATATATGTATATATATATATATATAATATATATATATATATATATATATATATATATATATATATATTATATAATTGATACAGAAATGTTTAATGTTTAACGTCGTTTCATTGGAGAAAGATCTCTAAAGCGAGTTAAAATTTTATACCTTTTGAATTTAATTATCATTTATTAGTTTAGAAATATTAGATAAAGAATCATATTAAGATAAATAATTATCATTAAGATCATATTATAATTGAAGTATAGAAAATAGCAATTTATGTATAACATTTTTTTTAGATATAAAGTAGAAAGAGTCACTTCTTTTAATTTTTAAAATCGTTTACACTTTGTTTGCTTTAGTTTTTCTTTTATCTTTTTTTTTTTTTTTGTTAGCAGTTTTGTTTTTATTGAGCTTATATTTTATTTTTTAGAAGGAAAATAGGGACATGGATGAGCCCTAATTATTTTTTATACAACAAAAAAGTTACACTAATACTATTTCCATAAAATTGGTTAATACTACTTTGAAATTTCTGTGATGCTATTAACTATTTCTGTTCTTTTTTAGAAAATTTAGAAAAATAAATTAAAATTTTGTGCCATCACTGACATGGCATGTCACATATTATTGTATGTAAAAGTTAAATTTTGTTATGAGGATTACAGTTCTTATGAAAAAAAAATGAAGGTAAAGAGTATTGTTTGTATATACTTATTTTGTTTACTTTAAATCTTTTTAAATTCTCTCGCATTGTTTTCAAAATTTTTGTTTGCACATGTTTATTGTTAGCTTTTTTGATAAGTATGTGTATGTGGTAATATATGCTTTATAGTTGTTTTATCAATATTTTCTTATAATAATGTTAAGTGTTTTTTTATTGTTTGTGTATGTGTTAATATGTGTTATATAATTGTTTTATAAGTGTGTTTAAATATGTATATAAGGTATATATTTAAGCTTTAACATATTTAAATGCATTTATTGTGTTTATAGTTGGTACATATGTTTATATTATGTTGTTTCCATGTTTTCAAAGTGCTACGACTTGGTGAACGTTTAGAGCAAGATTTGTTGACCTTGCCAGCCAAGTGATGTACTTATAACAGAGAGTTACACAGCAGTGTTTAGTGTCAACCTGTTACTGCTTTAGATCTGGGTGTTTTCAAGCCTTTATTATTAATTATTTTAAAAATACATAATAATGTATTTTAATAACACTTTGCGTAATGCTGTTTCTTATTTTCTGTTATATATGAATGCTATGTTACTTAAGTTATGTTATATGCATATTATAATAACTTATGATGTGTGCTATTGTTGTGTGTTGTTGCTGTGATATATATTTTTTTTTTATCTTTTGAGTTAATAGACATTTGGCTTACCTTCATTTGGTGTCTATTGTTAAAAATGATAAATACGTAATTTTACTTTAAATTACGTATTTACCATTTTTACTTAAATCATTCACTAAAAGCCTAGACAAATTATTTTGTCATATATGCAATTTATTTTATCTCAATTTGATTTATTGTCTTTAGCACTGTTTATTATATGATTTTGCTATAAATAATTTAGAATCATGATGTACCAGCATAAATTATTTTCTAAAAGCTAACATGAAATAATACTATTTAACAACTTCTACTCTGGTAAATCACAACAGTTTTTCTCTATAAGGTACATTGACTTTCATTTTTTGTATGTAATGTTTTTCTTATTTATTTACTTATTCATTACATTTTTTATTTTAGATTTATCAGATTATGTATTTATGTTGTACATAATACATAATCTGATAAATCTAAAGCTAAGTTAATTTTTTTTCAAACATCTCCTAGCTGATATATATATATTTTTTAAAGTCATAAGAATATTGTATTTTATATGTAATCTTAGGCCAAATCAAGATGTTCCGCCGACATTGTCAACTATACATCTATGAACCACTTTCAGCAGTAAATTTTAGAATGCGACAATGTGGTAATGATCTTTGCTTAAATGGTTAAATGTTTCGATTGCAAAATTTTATTAGTGAAGAGAACCCAATTTCTCCTGCATTTAAAAACATAGCTGGAGTGGAAGTTGAAGAAATTTGCCGAACAGCTAGAAGATTGAACAGTTAGAAGGTTGCTCAGTCTCGGTTATAAAAATGACTTTACTTGAAGGGCCAGATAGACATTGCTATAATCTCCTTTCACATGATATTGCAGTTGTATTTGTTGGCAAAGGTGGTGCTCCACCTGCTTCCAGGGAAGTTGTTATTAACCCAAGAGGTCATCCTCTTAAAAATGTATCAAGTATGTCTGCCAACTTAGATCCTATGGTTTATTCTCTATTTTTTCCAAGGGGTGATGCAGGTTGGCATTATTAATTGGTTCACCACCCTGAATGTGCTACATTGGTCAGAAATCATGCTACATTATCTCAGTATTACAATTATAGACTTTTAATTAGACAATTAACCTAAACAGAGAAGCAAGCAGTATGATGCCTTACACAAACATGTAAACGACCTTGGAAATAATCATAATATTAGACCAGGCTGTGTTGTAGTTTTGCCATCAACAATGTAGCAAGTCCTATAGCTTTATTTAATTTAATTTTTTTAAATATAGTTTTAATTAAAAAAATGTTTGTTCCAGGTTTTTTGCTTTTTTGTTTGTATTATTGCTTTTCTGTTTATATACTTAAAAAAAGACATAGATTTCAATTAATCTTAAGTTAAAATATAGTCTTTAATTAGAAAAGAACAGAATTTGTAAGATTCTTTTACATTTATTTATTATCCAATTGTAACAATAGTAATACTACAGGCAGTATGTTTAAAGAATACAGTAAAGTTGAAATGGCTATTAATAGGCAAAGAATTTATTTGTGTAAATTCTAATTAGTAAGTGACCGGGGCTATGGCCGGGGCCAGGTTTGATAACACATAGCCGGGGCCGGGTTTATGACCAGGGCTGCATTAATATTTATAGATCCTATAAAAATGTTATTTTTAATCAAAATTTATGATATGAGTTATAATTAAAAACAATACTTTTATAGGATCTATCAATATTAATGTTGCCCCAGTCAGAAACCCGGCCGGGGCTGCATTAAAATTGATAGATCCTATAAAATATTGTTTTTAAATAAAATTCATGTTATAAATTTTAATTAAAAGTAACATTTTTATAGGATCTATCAATATTAGTGCAGCC
Organism: Hydra vulgaris; assembly: GCF_038396675.1. Lineage (NCBI taxonomy): Eukaryota > Metazoa > Cnidaria > Hydrozoa > Anthoathecata > Hydridae > Hydra > Hydra vulgaris. Next base: position 39,211,197 of record NC_088932.1, on the reverse strand, counting down.
CTAATCATAACCCGGTCCCGGTCACGGCTATGTGTTATCAAACCTAGCCCCAGCCCTGGCCTCGGTCACTTACTAATTCTAATAGGCAAAAATAATTGTTGTCCAAATGAAAGAGATTAAGCTAGGCAAGGTGAAATTAGTTATTGTTGAAATGTAAAATATGCTACTCGGCAAGCAGAAAACTTACTTGCCAGAATTCAGTGTCAAGCAGTGTTAATGTTTGTTTATTTGATTTTAAACACTTTAGAACAATACTAAAAATGAATTTTACTAATTATAGTAACAGTTTTAAATTAAAATGATTTTAAATTTTTTTATAAATTCAAACATAATTATGTTCTTTTTTTTAGTTGCCTTTGTCATCACTTGATTAGTTTGCTTACTGTTGAAACATGGTTTTAATTTTGTAAATTTAATGATATGAAATTTACTCTATTAGTCATTAGTCAACAGTTAAAGAGAAGCTGGAACTTCAAATAATAAAGGTAAAAATAGTTTTGTTTACTGGTAACTTGATAACACCAGTTAATATTATTTATTACGTGTCTTTTACCTTTTTTAATATGCTGCTTTGGAAACTCTTTCTCTCCCTCTCTCTCTTAGATGAGAGTTAAATGAGAATTAGTACAGGGAGCATCAATAAAACATGTAATTATTGAGCTCTTACGTATTTCTTAATACCATAATAGATAATGACCATGTATATAAAATATTTTACGAGTTGCTTGCTATTTTATGATATAATTATTCAAATTGTTTAACCATAATTGTTCAATATTGAAACAAATAAAATCTTTTTAGTTCAAGTATTTTAGTTGATAAAACATCTTATTAATTTGTGATGTTATTTAGCCGTGTTTTTACGCTAAGTTGTCTAGCCTTTTCATAATCTTTCCTTTTTTAATTATTTTGGAGAGACATTAATGTCTGTAAAGTGTGCTTACAAATATCTTATGCTATGCGCTATTGTTTCTGTGTTTTGTGTTGATAGAGCTGGGCTGTTATAGCTAGTTTTTTAATTCTTTATATTTCTGTTATATTATTATCTGTTATATTCTACTAACAATAAAATGCAAATGATACTTTTGTAATTAAAAATTGTAATTATTTTTCATTTCTTTTTTTTAGGTGTTGGCAGGCTTTACTTGGCTTTTTTTTATGGTACCTGCTGTGTGTAACAGATTTTAAAAAGAACTTAACAATAATGTAAGAACTTAATGTAGTATTTTTTTAACGTTAACTATAAGCAATGACTTAATTACTAATAACCCGTATTACAGGTTGCTTACTTCTAGTATTTATTATTAATATAAAATATAATATAAGGTATATTATAAAACAGCACACAACAATATCTAAGTTTGATTGATAATATAAAAGCAACAAAAATTAAAAAAAAAAACATCTCAATAAACAATGAATTATCATTCAAACACTTTTAAAGACCAAAAAATACCAATTTTTAATACCACACCGTTTTTATTACAGGGTTGCCACTATAATTTTAAAAGTTTTTCCCTGAGTTTTCCCTGAGTATTCCCTGAGTAAATAACGTTTTTCCCTGAGTTTAGCTTTTTATATTTACCTTCATATATATATATATATATATATATATATATATATATATATATATATATATATATATATATATATATATATATATATATATATATATATATATATATATATATATATATGTATCTATCTATCTATTTATCTATATATATATATATAGATATAGATATAGATATATATATAGATATAGATATATATATAGATATAGATATATAGATATAGATATAGATATAGATATATATACATATATTTACATATTTATAAAAATATAAATATACATATATATACACATTTATATATATTTATAAAAATATAAATATGCATATATATATATTTTATATATATATATATATATATATATATATATATATATATATATATATATATATATATATATATATATATATATATATATATATGTAAATATCTTTATATATAAATAAATAATTTGAATAGATTCTAAATGTACTAAATACAATGAAACAATGCAAATATTTTTAATCAATTCTAAAGTTGAACGCAAAAAACAGTTTTTAGTAAGAAACTTTATCAATAAGTTTCTTTTTTGCATTTAATAGTTTTAAAACTGAATCTAACTCCATTGATTCTTTTTCTGTTTCATCACATTTTCTTTATAAAGCAGTTGCTTTTTAAAGCATTGTTAAATTATTATTTTTGTCAGCATCTTCAACAGATTGAATAAAATCTTTGCTTAATATACAACATGCTGTTACAAGTAGAGTCTTTTTTTTTCTACTTCTTCAATTTCTTCTAAAAAGATTGCTCTTTGGTGGTTCGATTCACACTCTTTCCTTGAATTAATTTTCGCTGCTAAACTCATTTGGTACTGTTGTCTGGCTGACTTAACTTATAACAATTATGTATTTGTGATATTTATAGTGTCAGCTTGAACTTATATGATCTCTTATAATGCGATGCGAAACAATTGAGTCTGACTGAATATTTTCGTTTAGAACTAATTTGTTTATGCTGAAACCCCTTTCTACAAAAGCTTGACCATAACTTACAGTTAAAATCATTTTGATGACAAACTTGACTGACTTACCATGCATTATTAATTTTATTGACTCTGTAAGATAAATATATTTCTAATATGTTTTCTTTTTGCTTTTTTATTGTATTTATTTTTCTAAGGCCAAAGGTCACTTTAGTCTAAGAGGTTACTTTTTTTTCAAAAATTTTGAATTTTTTTTTTAAGTTGTTGCAAACCTCCCTTAACTCTTTAACTCCAAAACACAAGCCTTGATGAGCAAGGCCTCTGCGCGAAGAAACAAGTTGATATACGTAAAACATGTAATGAATTTTAAAATTAATTTTTGTTTTAACAGAAAAAATTTAATAACTTTCGAATTTAACTGAAAGTAACACAATTTTTTCAGTAAACTTTGTAATTCGAATTTTAGCAAATTTTCGCCAGACCTTAGACATTCACATTGAAAAATTTTCTTTCCAAAAGTATATGTAATCAATTATAACATTTAAATGATTATCGAAATATAAAATTTACGTAAAAACTTACTTGAAAAATATAATAAAACTAAGTTATGTAAACTAAATTTATGAAGAAGTAACTTTGTGCAACTTAAATTTGAACTTGAAATGCCATTAGAAATTTACTTTATAATTTTCAATGCTTGCAATTTTTCCGAAACTAGCTGCGATATATCTGCTATACTAGTTAGGTAATTAACTAAAATTGAGGATTCTTTTAAAATGTTTCGAATGTATTTACTACTGATCGGGTTGTATCAGTTAAATTTCAGGCTGTCTCAGAGCCAACTAAAATTATTTAAAATTTTCCAGTTCTTTGTTTAATGCCGTGTTCATTGTTACAAAATTAGTTACCCATGCTCTTTACACAACAATAACCAATCATTTTTCATTAAAAACCCCGTGAAAAAATCCAATCAAGTTCTGATATAACGCATTTAAAATATATTTATTTAGTGCAATCATGTCAGTACGCACCTACAACCTTGGCACTCCCTTCCTTCTGTTGTTATATCTAATATCTTGTTTTAAAAAAAAAACAATTTAATTAAATCAATTCACCCAGTAAACACGGTACCTAAAACAGACATAATTTGAACGTTCCAAAAACGTCCAAAAGGTTCAAAAGACGTCCAGAACGTTTAAAAGACGTTTAAAAGACGTCTTTCTTACGTCCCGTGCCCACAGGGATATGAAAATTAAATTTTTCATTTAGCTGGTTACATAGTTTCACACAATTATCTTCTATTATAAAGAAGTACTTTCTTGCAAAGATAAGCAGCCAATTAAAACATATAAATCATAATGTACTTAATTTTTTTATGAAATAGGTTTAGAAAGAGTTTAGTTTTATGCAACATTTAAACAGAGCATTTTGGTTATTTGAAGATCAGCGTGTTTTGCTTTTATATTTTTTATTACTAATGCTTTTTTTTTCAATTTATTAGTTAATTTAGTCAAAGAAATATATTTGAAAAAGTTCTAGCATTAAAAAGTCTTTTTCCTATTTAAAAAATAAGTGTCTTTTTTTCAAAATTATATATACCTCTTGTAATGTTTATTAATCGAGATATTGGAATTTTTTCATATTCTTGTCGTAAATCTCAATGATTGACAAAAAAATAGATTAACTTAAACTGTTTCAGTATTTCTTTAATTGGATAATCGTGATATATTTCAAAAGTAACCATGCCATAAACAGGTTATATAATTGTTTTAACTAAATATTTTACACTGAGGTGCAGAATAACTAAATCTTTTTAAGCGGCCTAAACCTAATTGCAATTTTTAACCTAATTTAAGGTTATTTTTTATCATCGTCGCCATTACTATTATTAAAGCCAAGTAAACAGAAAAACAAACGAATATGTTCTTAACAAATCAAAATCTTTTTTAAATGATAACGATAAAAAGTTCCAAATCTTTTAACAAAGAGTTTAACCTTTGATTTTGATGTCATGTATTTTATCACACCATTTTCTTTAATTACGAATAAAATGTGATATATTTTATCACAACCTATAAAAGAATCTCAGTCTTAATAAAGAATGCAATGATCATTGTCTTTGAAAACATAATTCCCATGGCCATATTTATAAATAATTAAATTCAACAAATATTTTTGCATTAAATTTAAAAAAACAAACAGTATCACTAAAGTGCTAAGACGGAACAAGGGTTTTTGGTCTATAGGTTATACAGTTATGGAAAAAAGATCTGACCACCCAATATTTATTGCAAAAAAACAATTTTCTACTGTATAGCGAACGCATTTATTATTAGGAAACTTCTCAATTAAAAAAAGAACATACATGAGCGCAAAAGAAAAAGAGGCCTCATTTTGATAAATGTTTTAGTATTTATCCGTATATCAAAACGTCAAGCATTTCAATTCGAAACAAAAAATACATATTGTTTTTCAAAGTTTTTCAATAATTTGTGGAATTGACAGTCTCATGATGTTGTAAAAAATTTTAACAGCGCCAATGTTCGCAGCGGTTTCGAAACTCGAGGAGATTTTAATGTCTTTTCACGCATTCATCAAATGTTTTTTGATGATAGCGTGGATTAAGTACAGAAGTCTAAGGCATGATGTTTTCAAACTGTGCAGGAGCTAGCATTTAACAAAGAGACAGTTGAGCAAGAATTAGTGAACTTGAAATCTGTATGTTTTTCACAGCCAAACGACGTATCATAATATCGGTTGTTGTCAAACTGTTGTATCCTATTGCACTTTTTCAGGAAACGCGTGGTTGTTCAGTGGTTGTTTAAAAGATTCTATGTATTTAATAGCCTTAGTTACCTTTGTATTACTCCTATTTAACTATAAAATAGAAGTTTTTTAAATAATATGATTATTAGAGAACTCTACTTGTAAAAAATGTTCAAATGCCGAAAAATATCAAAACGAAGTCGTCAGACAAACAAAGATTTGATTTCCGCCAAAATTGAGAAGTTTAATTCATTAAGAGATTAATCAAATCAAATTGTAGGGAGATAAGCGATAATTGTTGGGAGACAAGCAATAGTTGCAGTGAGATAGAGATAGCCAACAATCACTATATCAATCTATAAATGATCTATGATTTAACTTTTTTTACTTAACAATAATATTCATTTTGGTATATCACAGGCACTGCTTGATTCTAATAGTTTTAGGTTGAATTTCAAAAGACATGAGGGTTTTTTTCAGATTCTATTTATATGTATAGGTTATTTTTTAATCTCTTTTTATAAATATCACAAAAAAACACATGACCATCCATTGTTTTTGAGAAGATCTTGTAACTCTAATCCAAAGACTATGAGGAGGGCCTTACTTTTTTTGCAAACACTTCATTGAATAATGCAGTTCTGGAGGCTAGAAGCACAATTATTGAAACATATATATGAACTCCTGATCTTTGTCTGCAATCTTGCAACCAAAATAGAAGTGATAAACCTCCCAAATCAATAAAGTTAGAGAACATTTCTGTGTTGAGTATATCGCTTTACCACTCACATAAGAAAAACTTTCGGTGCTATTTACACACTTTTGAAGCATTTTAATATAATAAGTTTTAAAGCGAGCACTAGTTGATTTTGATGAACCTTTTTTGAATCACTAGAAAAAAAATCGATTCATCATGTAATTATTGTAAATCGTGATTTGGACTAAAGAAAATAAAATGAAAAGATTTTCTGCTATATAGTTAAAGGCTAAACGTCACTACAGTTTATAACACAAAATATATTTTTAAAGTGTTAATATTACAAGACGGGGGTGTTAAGTGTATATTTTGTACTATTCTTTTTTATCAGAACAAATTATTGAATTTCTATTAATAAGCAAACTTAAGAGAAAAGTTTTTAATGTAATTACGGTGGGCTATTCTCGCTGGCTCCTTTTAAGGCGTCAGCGAGAATAGCCTAGCGTTTAGGAAAAATGATCCTTTGAGACATCAGGTTCAGAAGTACAGCGCTTTAACCACTACGCATTTGCCGTGATTTTGGAAAAAAACCACTAGAAAATAAAAATTGAAATGAAACATATAGTTGCTATACTTTTGCAATAAACAATTATCTTGTTTCATTTAATACTTTATGAATAATAGACTGACGTTCATCATTAGAAAACTCATCACTTTCAATCCAAGCTCTGCATTAGATTGACGCATGGTTTCATCATTTGAAAAAACATTATCTTGTTCCATTTAAGCTCTAGGGTTAGATAGATGCATGGTTTCATCATTTGAAAAAACATTATCTATTTCCATTCCAGCTCGCGGATTAGATTGACGCATGGTTTTATCATGTGTCCAAGTACCTGGTTTGAATTTTGGTTCCGGAGTATCATTTGGAAAAACAATGTCAATATTCTCTTGTGGCACGGTTGAGGAAGTAGTTCATCTTCATTACGTGATTTTGAATCTTAGCTTAGTCTAGAAATATGTTTTTAAAATATTTAAAGTTATTTGATTAAATTGATTTAACAAATGATTATAAAAAAAAACTTTTTTTTTTAAGAGCGCTTAGTTTTAACGGTTCTCAGTTTTAAGTCTTCTTAGTCTTTTTGAGTTTCTGCGTTCTTTATTTCTATTATTCAAACAAACTTTTTTAAAAATGTCGTGAACATTTTAAAAATTACAAAAAACATTTTTAGTTAATAGTTTCTTATTTTAAATGTTTTTTAATTTTAGCAATGAAGTATATGTTTACCAACCTTTAATTGAAAGATGGTGGTTGTTCAAACTCACAGTCATACTTTACAACTGCAATAAACATTCGCGTTTAAATGGAGTTTTTTAAGAACTTTGTTCAATAACTGAGTATTGGGTTGACTGTTTTGGACCCCTTCACCCTCCCTTGTCACAACATCGTTATCCTTTAGTAAAAAGTCCAGTGTGAATTGTCACAAAATCATTAAACTCTGATTTGCTGAAATCTATAACATGTGACCAGTGGTTAAATGCGCAATGAATAGCTACATCGATAAGCATTACAATGTAAAAACCGCCAATTTTCGATGTGGGCGATGTTATAAGCTAAGGGACAATATTAACAATTCTTCAAAACTGGCTACTCCGGTCTCCCGTGCCTTGGCCTTCCTTCTTTTTTCCAAATTTTCAAACACAAAATACAAAGTATATTTTCTTAATTTTAATATAAAATGTGAAAACAAAATTTTGACCCAACACCTACTCCACGGCAGTTTCAAATTGATACCTATTGAACTTTTATTCTAACATGTAAAACAATCCTACTTTAATGAAATCTCCCATAAATATCCAACCATATTCTCAGTGAATAACTTTGTGGTTCCCATAAACCTTCTTAAATTAAGTTCGTGCCATATTCAATATAGGGGACCTTTAGTTTGGAAAAAATTTTTTCCAATCTTTAGTAAAAAACAAAACTTCGTTTTAAACTGCACTTTGCAAAGTTTTAAGGATGATTTAAAACGGTATTTACTGAACATGGAATTCGATATATTAGATTTCAAATACCTTTTTTGAAAACAATTTAAAGGTTTGGACTGAATCGCTTGAAAATAAATTAAATCTTTATCACTTTCTTTAGCTTTTATTAAAATGGTTTCTAACCATTAGTATAAAAGATAACGAAAATAAAATTGTCTTTTTCGTTCATATTTTTGATGATATTAAATAATCAGCCCAAATACTTTTGTTTACATATATTGCTTTTTTTTTTTTTTTAATTAAACTACGCATTTTTTTTTTGTGTTTTTATAACTTTCATGATTTTCTGTCGTTTTTACTTTTTTATTTTTAAAATTATTCTGCTGGAAGATTGTTAGCAACAAATTGTTTTATTGCTGAAGTATTTGATTTGTTTTTGTATTTATACTGTCTTTTTGTCTTTTATCATTTATTGTGCATGTAAATTTTTGTGTGACGGGGCTCGGTGATAAGACAACCTGTCTTCTTCTTGCTACGGCCAGGGTTTTTCTTTTATTGTAATTTTTTTTTGTAATATTTATCAACGGCAAAATAAATAAATAATAAAATAAAAAATAAAAAATAAAAAAAATAAAAAAAAAACATGAAAATATCTTCAGTCTTTTCAATTATTCATTTCTGAAGCTTATCTACCGTAACTGAATTTTTTTAATGTTTCATATTTTGAGTTTCTTTTATACCATAGTTGCAATTTAATTCAGAGTTGAAAGAAACAGCCATTGTATTTTTATATGATTTCGTACACGAACAGGGCTCGTGTACTGGTTGGAACACTTTGAGCCGTAATAGCCTGAGAGAAGTAAGGAAGAATTAACTTGTAAGATTAAGTGTTAGTATCAGATTACTAAAATTTGGACAGATGTCCAGTAAAAAACTAAAGGTTATGTAGAAGAAGTAGGTCCACATATTCCTTTCTATTTTACAACTGTCTAAGTATAGTCGCGAACCTATATAATACAAAAGTATTATATAGGTTCGCGTATAATTGAATATATTGCGTTATAAAAGTCTAGCCAGTTGAAATTTGTCGTTTTATTCAAGAACCGCCCTTCTTGACATCATGATCTTGGGTTAGAGAATCTAGCCAACTTGAATTTGTCGTTTTATTTAAGATTTATCCCTGGTAACCTTGCCTAAAAATTATCCTTTTTACTTTTAGTATAATGATACTGGGTTAAGAAATCTACCTAATTGAAATTTGTCGTTTTGTTAATAGTTATTCCGTTGCGATCTTGTCCGAAAGAATTAATTTTTGACAATGTGATTTCGTGTTTAAAAATCTAACCAGTAGAATTTTGTCGTTTTATTCAAGAGTCGCCCCTCTTGACATCATGATCTTGGGTTAAGGAATCTAGCCAACTTGAATTTCTCGTTTTGTTCATCATTATTCTATAGCGATCTGGCCTGAGATATTTAACTGCTGACATTGTGATTTTGCGTTAAAAAGTCTAATGTTGAGTTGAGGAATCTAGTCCACTGGAATTTGTCGTTTTTATTTAAGACTTCTTCTTGGTACCCTTGCCTAAAAATTATCGTTTTTATTTTTAACACCATGATCTTGGGTTGAGAACTCTAGCCAATTGGAATTTGTCGTTTTCTTTATAGTTATTCCATTGTGATCTAGCCCGAAAGAATTAAATTTTGTGTTAAAAAGTCTAACCAGTTGGAACTTGTCGTTTTATTCAAGAGTCGCCCCTCTTGACATCATGATCTTGGGTTAAGAAATCTTGCCCAATGGAATTTGTCGTTTTATTTAAGACTTCTCGTTGGTAACCTTGCTTAAAAAATATCAATTTTATTTTTAACACTATGATTCTAGGTTAAGAAATCTAGCCAATTGGAATTTGTCGTTTTGTTTAGAGCTTTACTATTGTGATCTAGCCTAAAAAATTTTTTACTTTTGACATTGTGATTTTGTATTAAAAAGTCTAACCAGTAGGAATTTGTCGTTTTATTCAAGAATCGCCCCTCTTGACATCATGATCTTGGGTTAAGAAATCTTGCCTATGGGAATTTGTCATTTTATTTAAGACGTTGCTATCTCGCTTTAACTCTAACTTATAAATATAACTTTTGAAATCGTTATTTTGCGTTAAGAAGTCCAATCTGTAGGAATATGCCGTTTTATATAAACTAAGAGGAAAAAGAGAAAAAGTCTTGGTCGGAGGTCGGACTTGAGCCCCGGACTGTGACAACTACGTCGGTGCGAAGGCATATCGCTAACCGTTTGAGCTATGCAATTAAGCGGTACATATAAACTTTTAGAATATATATATATTATATATAACTATATAAAGTTAATTATATATATAATATAATATATAGATAAAGTTAATTATTTTAACGTAAAAAAATGCGTAAACACTTATATTATTAATCTACGTATTGAACATAATATTTAAGGACTCAAACTATTGAACCACCATGGACCGCAAAAATGTTCAACTATAAAAGTGAAGTTTTAACTAAAAAAAGTACTTTAAATATGTCATCATTTGAAATCAATTTATTTGACATCCTACGTTTGAAATAGTGTTGCAATAGCTCATTTGAAAGATAATGTATGAATTAATTTAACTATACAATAAAAAGAGAGGTTTTAAAATCATTAACTATTTTATGCTTCCTTGTAACACAAAAAATAATCTTGAATTTTTTTGAAAAAGAAAACAACTTGATTTAAATCAACAGCTTAAAATGCAAACCCATATAAATTATAAAAATATATATACATTTTATAAAAGCTACATCTTTAAGATACAAAATGCTGTGATTAAATGTCATATTTAAATTTTATTTTTTTTACTTTTGTCCACCACCTGGCCAGGGTTGCCAGATTTTTTTCGGAAAGCGGTAGCCATATATACATAATGAAGCGAGCGTTAAAACAATAAGGATCGCTTTAATAGGCTCCGAGTAAAAGAGCCTTTCATCAGAAATACCAGAAATTGCGTGGATTATCTTAATTTACCATTTAATATTTTACTGCAGCTTTACAGAGTTTTGTGCATGCGCATAAGAAATATTGCCATTTTTTGTATTTTTTGGACCTAAAAAAAATTGTTAACGCTTAAATTAATGAATTTCAAAGAAATTTGTTTGTCCTAGAACTTTTTTTTTGTTTACTTGTTCTTAATAGATTAAAAATGACGTAGTTTGTGTAAAAAAGGGCCGGAATAGTCCGATTATTTAAAAGAAAAGTAAAATATACCGAAATCAGTTATTTAGTTGGGGCTAAAAGTTGTGATCATTTAAGTGAAAACGAATTTGATAAAAACATTGACGCTATCATATTTTAAGCATTTGAGCGCGGGGAGCGACGATCGTGGCTTTACCGTCAAAGCACGTAGAGCCACGATCATGGTTTTAAAAGTGTTCTTCAGAACTATGACTTTTTTTGTAAAAATACCAATATTCATAAATTGAAAATGGTACAATAAAAAAAAGCACATTTTTTTCTTTCTTTTGCTATTTTGTTTGTGTATATTTCGTATTAAAGATGAGTGGTAGCGAAAAAAGTTTAACGGAAGAAGAAAGTTGTTCAAGAGAAGAATATTTAAGTAGCAGTGATGATTTGTATACAATATTATTTAATTAAAATATATTACCAAATCTAAGCATTTGAAGTTTTTTATTTTTACGTAGACTCCGGTTATGATGATGATGCTGGTATTGATGATGGTTTATTTAATCAACAACAACTAAGTAAGACTTGTATAGTTCAGTACTTAGTTAAACATTTTAACAAAAAAATTTCAGTATTTTTATATTCCTTAAAAAAATATTTCTATAGATGAGAGCATGATTGGTTACAAAGGAAAGACACCACATCTCCGTCAATATTTCCCAAACAAGCGTCATTCTCGATTTGGAATAAAATTATGGTGCGCTTCAGACACCAATGGCTATTTGTCTCAGTTTGAAGTTTACAAGGGAGGAAAAAATCCAGATGAAGCAGCTGTTGCCCATGGTATGACTTACAACTTGGTTTTTCGTCTTTTGCGTCAAGCCAACCTGCTCCATCAAGCTCCATCACTTTGGTATTGATAACTATTATACTTCTCCACAACTGCTATTGGATCTATATCTGCATCAAACCACAGCAACAGGCACAGTGAGAGTAAACAAAAAAGGTCTGCCAGAAATTTGCCTTAAAACAAAATTAAAAAACAAAGAAGTTTGTGAATATAGAAAAGGTCCTTTGCAATGTGTAAAAAAATGGTAACAAAAACCTGTATTACTGTCTACTGTTGCGAAAGCAGGTTTCACTGAATTGCGTAACAGAATAGGTAATTTAGTTACAAAGCCAAATATTGTTGCCCTTTATAATCGAAACATGGGAGGGGTAGATATGAGAGAGCACAGCTTTATGTGTACCTGTTAGAGCGTAAGACAATTAAGTGGACTACAAAAGTTGCCTTTTCTTTATTTGGCCGGGCTATTCTAAACAGCTACCTATTGTATAAGCGTAACACTAATCAACGTAAGCTCATGTCTAGAATAAGTTTTATGATGGCATTTGTGGAAAGTTTGGCTGGAGGGTATCAACCAGTAAAAGTAGTTTCAAAAAGACGAACAACATGGGAGATTGAAGTGGCTAGAAGTACAATTGTACCATATCCACTTACTCAACTTACAGCGATTAACAATATTTGCTATCACAGCAATTAATAATACTTATATTGTCATAAATTTTTCAAAATTGGTTCAGGAAAAAAAATAAAATATGTTGCTGGGCACCAAACCCATGTCCGCACCAGTTGGCAGTGTCAGTCATGTTGTGTTGGACTGTGCCCTGGATGCTTTTCTAATTATCACACAACAGTTATGAATTAAATACATCGCATTTCGTAAATTCTTTTAAAAACTACGAAAAATAAACTAAAACTCAAAATAGTTGTTCTTGATTTATTAATTTTTTTATTTTTAGTTTATTTTCTCCGTACGGCGTTTAAATTTTATCACGCGCTCAAAAGATTAACGGAAACTAACGTGACGTTGCACAGTGGGCCAGAATGCACTTTTACTGGACAAAATTCATAACTAATTTAATATTAGAGCTATATTCACTAAAATTAGAATGAGTACTAATATGATGTCTGCGCTTTTTATGAAGGTAATATTTTTTTATTTCGTTGCTATGGATACCTTTATTTTGCTTAGCAACAACCTACTTTTGTTATCTGCAGATATTTTATAAGTGCTATATTCACTAAATTTGGCATGAGTACCAATATGAGATCACACTTCTTACAAAAGTGATAATTTTTTAAATTTAGTTGTTATGGATACTTATATTGCTTAGTTACCGGATACTTTCCTTAGTTACGAAGTGGTAAATTGATATTTGAATATCTTATCGGATTTTTGACCCACCTATATTGAATAAAAATTGAGTATTTAGGTAAATAATGTTTTAGGAATAATAAAAGCAAAAAATAGTGCAAGAAAACGTTATCAATTTTAAATTACATCAAAAAATTATAAAACAATAATATCGTTTGAAGATTGTTTAAGTAATTGTAAAACATCTGAAGGAAATGCTTTATGATTTGTTTGGTGTGATGTTGATTTACGCAATGATGAAATAACAGGATCACTGGAAACTAGGAGTCTATTGATAAGATCAGTATTTGTTGCTTTTCTGGATGTTTTTTGGCTGAAATTTTCGCGATAAGATTTAAAGTCTTTATTTCTAGCCTCTTGAGCTTCCTCTGACATAAGTCCGATGGGTAATGTAAGGCTTTTAATTATGTCATGTCCATGTATCAATACTTTGCGAACTGATTGAGCCATGTAATACCATGGATAAAGGGACACATATAGTCTAAAAGTGTCAAAACAATAATCCTTGAACTTTAAGCAGTCTATTTCATATCATGAAGAGAGCGTTACCAAGATAATGTAAAATCTGAATATAAGGTTTTGATCAATACCCAGAATTTCAGCTGTTTGTTCATATGCTGCAAAAGCACGCCTTGAGGTATTGCCATCATTACTTGTTCCAGAACCACCACTTTTAGGGAAATCAACAACAAGTCCCATTTTGTTCATAAAATCAGTCTGAATCTTTTGTTTAGCTACAGATGCCTTTTCTTTGTGTTCTTTAGATCTTGCTTGCCACTTTCTTGTTTCTTTTTTATATGCAATGTGCAATAACATCTCAAAAAATCGAATCCATGCATGAAGACTGGAAAGACCATATTTGAACTCTCTGTTAGTATAATCTATATTAAGGATATCAAGACTATTCATATTTTTTGGAGAGACACCACACACTGAACAGCATTGGTATGAGTTATTTTTTTCAGATAATATTGTTTGAACCTTCCCATCAATCATTGTAAGTTCAATAATACAATTCACTTCAATAGAAGATCCGCAAACCTCTAATAAAATCATACCCAAGCTTTCTATCTCACTTTTAATGTACTGATCTTCTTCAATCACAGATTCCTTGGATTCCATTTTGTATGCAAATCTTATGGGTCTACAATAGGCTGTGGAGGACGACTTTTGATTTCTCCAAATAGGCACCTTTTCGTTGCTGTTGTTAAATCCAGTCAAATCCAATGGGACAAGACAAGTAATAAATAATGATTCTTCACGCTTTAAATCTCTGTTAATGTCGGGTTCGGATAAAACTTGTTTATAAATGCTTTGGCCAGTAGCACCATCAAAACCAGCCTTACACGTTAGTGTCATTGTTTTTATTGCTTTGCCGTTCAATATCAAGTGCTTTAGCACAGGTTCCTGAACTGCACAGATTCTTTGCAAAGTATGAGTCATTAAATCTTTTAAAGGAACTGAAGCTGAATAGTCCTCCACTGTTATGTTTGCAGGATAACATTTCAATTTTGCATCTCTGACATCATTGTAAGCGGGGTAGATGTCATATTCTTTCTCCAAGGCTCCGCTTCTAATCAATTGATAAGAAGCTTTTGTCAGACTTGCATCAATTGTTAAAGCCAGTGCTTCGTCTGCTGAATATTTAGTTGCTTTATCTGTATTTGATATATTTAAAACATTCTTGGCAGCAATAACAACAGATTCATCTCTAAATTTTTTATTAGCAGCAAAAAATAATTCATTGGATGAATGAGATTCAATTAAACAAGATACACGCAGTTTTTTAGTTTTATTAGAACTATTATCAAATGCAACTGGTTTTCGACCACGTCTACTTGCAGTTGGTTCATTGTCTTTTTTTCTGACAATTAAATATTCATTAAGCCAGTTCACAAACTTCTTTTCAAAATTTTTCACAGTATAGTTTGCAGATTTCCACTTTTTTTTATACAAGTAAACAAATCGTTGAACAGCATGTCTAAAATCAACGTCTTTAAAATCAGCAAATTTTGGCTGAATAAATTTTAATATATCTTCAGTAATATTTTGTTTTGAAATACTAAGATTGTTTTTTCGGAGAAAATTATGAATGTCTAAGTTTAACAAAACCATATCTAAATAATTGTTGTAACAAGTATTTTGTATTTAAAAGTAAAATGTTCTAATATATATGCCGCCTGGACTACTAATACTTGTTAGTAATTAAGTTACTACAAGTGTTAGTAATTAAAATTAAAAGTAATTAAATTACTGTCAGTGTTAGTAATTAAATTACTAACAACTACCGAAAAGATGTTGTTGCTATGTTATGCAAAGTAAGGTATCCATAGTAACCAAAAAAAGTTAACCTCATAAGAAATCTGAATCTCATTTTAATACATACCCCCAATATTGTGTATTTAGCGCAAGTAAAATACTGTTAAAACAACGTTAATGTAAAAATGAGTTGTTGTTATGCAAAATTTAGTACCATAGCAACCAAGTTAAAACATACATAAAATCTGAACGGGGATTTAAGGGGACGAGCAATCAATTAAAACTCGATTGAAGCATCATATAGCTCAAATAAATATAAGACAACACATGGCAAATTGTGGTAATTATTAGTTATTGTGCGGCAAAAAATAAGTTTCTTAAGAAATTTTTTTTTTTAATCTGTGATTTTCAAAGTATACTGAGATAACATGCTATAACAAATTTATTTCACACATTGGTTTTTCTTATCTCTAAATACTCTAGAATAACATGTACTAATTTTTTGTTTCAAAAACGTAGATGTAATTGAAATATAACACAACGTTGATGTCACCGTTAATTACTTATTTATAATTTTTTTTTTTTTTAATTTTATCTCAATATTCAAATGCTTAGAGTCCTGGTAACTAAGGGGTTTAATATAAATAAATTATCAATAGATTTCTCCTAATATATGTAGATACTAAAAATAAATAGGTTTTCAAGATTAGACGACTAAAATTTTTCCATTTTGCACTCCACTCTGAAAGCAATAAAAGTGTTCACATAATAACCTATAAGCGATACATTCTGGGTTTACGGTAATACTCTCGCCTGCCTACAGGGTTGTACCAACAAGGTGGTGGAAGTGGGCGCTGAAATTCAAAACTGAAGTTTGGCATTTAAAAAAAAACCCTTTATTAGTAAAATTAACTTTTTTTTAGTTGCACGCATTCGTCGTTTGGTACAGCTCTGCCTGCCTTAATAAAGTGTGTTGTGGATATAATAGTCGGGGGAGTAAACACTAAATATTCATAGATTGTGCATTGTAATTGTTGTGGTGGTTACGTTAAGATTTCAAAAGATTGAGGGAGAGTTAATTGTCTAAATGGCGTCTATTTTACATTCCGCGCCGCTTGGGTGTTTTTAAACAGTTGCAACAACTTCATCGACATTTATCTCCGAGCAGCGAAGAAATACAAAATTCAAGTTTAGTTTAAAACAATTTATTTTAATAACAATTTTTTGTGACTAGAACTTTATTTGAACTAAAAAGTGAGTCGGGTAAATTTAGTTAACTAAAAAGTTAGTCGACCAATTATAGTTAGACTAAAAAGTTAGTCGGGTAATTTTAATTAACTAAAAATGTAGTCGACTGATTTTGGTTAACTAAAAAGTTAGTCAGGTAAATTAAGTTGGACTTAAAAGATAGTTGACTAATTTTAGTTTCACTAAAACTAACCTTAACTACCACCCCTAGTTTTAGATTTTACTAAATCTTTCTTATTTTTGTATTCTTTGGAAGAGCTAACTAACTTAAAAGACAAATAAGACAACTTATTCATTAACTTTTTTTTCTTTAGAGTTAATTTTTCTCTTGAATTCCGACTAATTTTTAAATATACAATATGGCCAAGCAAACATTAAGATTCAATATTTACTGGAGATGAAGCATTGTTTTCTAATGATGAAAAAGTTGAAGATGCTAAAAATTTGAAAATGCTAGCTGCAATAACAAAGTTTATAATACAATGGTTGCTTCTGTCAACTCTGAATTAAATTGCAACTATGGTTTAAAAGAAACTAAAAGAAAGAAACATTAAAAAAATTGAGTTTCGGTAGATGAGATTCAGAAACGAATAATTGAAAAGACTGAAAATATTTTCATGTTTTACAACTGTTGACTGCGCATGCTTAGAATAAAAGTTCAATAGGTATCAATTTGAAACTGCCGTGGAGTAGGTGTTGGGTCAAAATTTTGTTTTCACATTTTATATTAAAATTAAGAAAATATACTTTGTATTTTGTGTTTGAAAATTTGGAAAAAAGAAGGAAGGCCAAGGCACGGGAGACCGGAGTAGCCAGTTTTGAAGAATTGTTAATATTGTCCCTTAGCTTATAACATCGCCCACATCGAAAATTGGCGGTTTTTACATTGTAATGCTTATCGATGTAGCTATTCATTGCGCATTTAACCACTGGTCACATGTTATAGATTTCAGCAAATCAGAGTTTAATGATTTTGTGACAATTCACACTGGACTTTTTACTAAAGGATAACGATGTTGTGACAAGGGAGGGTGAAGGGGTCCAAAACAGTCAACCCAATACTCAGTTATTGAACAAAGTTCTTAAAAAACTCCATTTAAACGCGAATGTTTATTGCAGTTGTAAAGTATGACTGTGAGTTTGAACAACCACCATCTTTCAATTAAAGGTTGGTAAACATATACTTCATTGCTAAAATTAAAAAACATTTAAAATAAGAAACTATTAACTAAAAATGTTTTTTGTAATTTTTAAAATGTTCACGACATTTTTAAAAAAGTTTGTTTGAATAATAGAAATAAAGAACGCAGAAACTCAAAAAGACTAAGAAGACTTAAAACTGAGAACCGTTAAAACTACCCAGTGAAAAATAAAACCGCGTCCCACATGGGTTCCGCGTGGGTTCCGTGTGGGATTGATGGGATTTACATGGGACGGATTTTCCCATGTGGTATCCGTATGGAAATTTGTCACCTTAAACCCATGTGGGTAATCCCACATGGGTTACATGTGGGAACCATATGGTATTTACACACATGGGAAATCCCACGTGGGTTTCCTGTGGGATTTGCATGGGAATTAATTTGAAAGCTGGAAACTAAAAAAAAAACTTTTAAAAAAAAACTGAAATAAAAATTTTTAAATCGACATTGCATTGCGTTACATTTATATTGTGTGCAAATATTTTATATTAATATAGAGAATGGCAAGCAAGTATGTAAGTACCACGAATAATATTTATCTTTCTTTATAGAAATAAGATTAAGATTTGTGCAAATAGACGTATTATTAGGATAATATAATAGTTATTTGAATATAGATCTTGAGTAAATTATTTGCAAACAATTAACTGATGCAAGTTGAAATGTTGTCAAAAACCAATCTTGCATGCATGGGACACTGCAGTGTCCCACAAAGAAATGCAGGTTTGAAAGTCAAAGAATTTCCAATTTTCTTTATTAAAAAAAGAAAAAAATAGAATGGAGATGGGTTTCTGTAACTTTTTTTATGCTCCAAAACTTTAACTTTAGATATAATAAGGTCCTTAACATTTAAGGGACTTACGAACTGCATTGAGGAACAAAAACAGGATATTTACAGAAACTTTTCAACTTTTAATCTGGAGTACCACAGTGTTATTGAGAATAAAGCCTCTGGGTCCAGTTTTCAAAGTAATATGATCTAAAGTAATGTTTAAATAAAATAATATGCTTTAAAATGCATATAGTTATACATATAACTCCTGATAGTTAACTATATGTAACAAATTATATGTATATACATATAATTTGTTATAAAAACTTATTTTTTAAGGTTATGCTTGAACAAATTAGTACCAATTAATTCAAATTCAAGATTTAGTTCAAGTTCAAGTTCTTATTTGTTCATTGTTTTTTCACTATTTTAGATTTATTTGTTCAAATTTGTTGACTAGTACTAATTCTTACTACAGTAAAAATATTTATCATTGTTGAACATGATTTTATAAGTAACTTAATATTACTTTCAACATATTTTGACAACACCCTTTACATTTTAAATGACAACAGCTTTACTTTTCTATTGATGTTAAATTTATTACGTTTCAATAACTCAGATTGAATTTTAACTGAAATATTGTAAGATTTGTAGGGGTTTGTTGTATATCAAATGGTGTTGTAAATAAAGTAAAAATAATATATATATATATATATATATATATATATATATATATATATATATATATATATATATATATATATATATATATATTGCGATTCGCACTTCCTCTTCTGCCTCTCTAATTTATAAAATAGGTGGTAAAAGCTTGCTCAATAGGTAGGTTCTCAGCATAACAATGCTTTTTTTTACACTTTCTAAAGAGAAATATGGCAATATATATATATATATATATATATATATATATATATATATATATATTATTTTTAGTTTATTTAAAACACCATTTGATATACAACAAACACTTACAAAGCTTACAATAATTCAGTTAAAATTCAATCTGAGTTATTGAAACGTAATAAATTTAACATCAATAGAAAAGTAAAGCTGTCGTCATTTAAAATGTAAAGGATGTTGTCAAAATATGTTGAGAGTAATATTAAGTTACTAATAAAATCAAATTCAACAATGATAAATATTCTTACTGTAGTAAGAATTAGTACTAGGTAACAAATTTGAACAAATAAATATAAAATAGTGAAAAAACAATGAACAAATAAGAACTTGAACTTGAACTAAATCTTGAAATTGAATTAATTGGTACTAATTTGTTCAAGCATAACCTTAAAAAAAAAGTTTATATAATAAATTTTATGTATAACTAGTTATACATATAGTTAACTATCAGGAGTTATATGTATAACTGCATGCATTTTAAAGCATTTTATTTAATTTATATACTACTTTAGATCATATTACTTTGAATACTGGACCCAGAGACTTTATTCCCAATTACACTGTGGTACTCCAGATTAAAAATTGAAAAGTTTCTGTAAATATCCTGTTTTTGTTCCTCATTGTACTTCGTAAGTACCTTAAGCTTTATGAACCTTATTATATCTAAAGTTAAAAGTTTTGGAGCCTAAAAAAAGTTACAGAAACCTCCCTATCTCCCCCCTATTTTAATATTTTTTTTTAATAAAGGAAATTTGACTTTCAAACCTGCATTTCTTTGTGGGACACTGCAGTGTCCCATGCATGCATGCTTGGTTTTTGACAACATTTAAACTTGCATCAGTCAATTGTTTGCAGATAATATACTCAAGAACTATATTCAAATATCATATGAACATGTTAGAGAATGTTCATATGATATTTGAACATCACAAATTTAATAATATTGTTGTGATATGTTATATAAATAATACCATGATAGATTATTATATGAAAATAAGATAGGATATAAAGGCAATGATCAAAGAATAAATTTACTTATAGAAATTTAGATGTTTGTTTATTATTTTCAGAATATTATGTGTGACCGCGGCCTTCTATAATAACAGGCCTTGACATCGCGCAACAAGTTTGTTAAACTGAAGGCCAATTCCTAATACTGTGTTTACATTTTCATCTTTTAACATTAGACGAAAGTTTGTGTTCGCGCTTTTTTAATAAATCTTTAAAATTTGATTGGTTTCTAAATTAGGTAGCGCAACTTCAAGGCGATAACGTTGTAAGGTTCAAGGCGTTAACTTTGTAAGATAATAATATTGTCAAACTAACGATAAGTTTTTTTAATAATTAAAATGCCTTAAAAATGCCTTTAAAATGCAGTGTATCTCTTTGCAAGTCGAACTATCTCAACTGCAACAAAAATATCAATTTATACAATTACAACTACAATATCAATTACTACTACAACAAAAATATCAATACTCAACTACAACAAAAATATCAATTTATAAATTTCCGAAGAATCTAGAGGAGAGAAAAAGATGTTGTGAAGCTATCCCAAGAACTGGTTTTATTGTTACAGACTATACAGCAGGATGTCAACTGCATTGGCCAAATGAAGCACCTTTTGAAAGCAAATATGGGAAGCAATGACCTTTAAACCCACCATCTGTTTTTAAAAATATTCCGCCTAGTTGTTAAGCCACACCAGCAAGTAAAGTTAGAAAAACTGTAACTTCAAGTGGTTTTCGAAGCATTTTACCAGATGAGTTAAAAAAAAGTATAAAAAAAGTTTACACATACAATCAAAAATGTACAAACTTGGTGTTCCATTATTTATTTGAGTAATTTTCAATGATTATTCATTTGTAGCTAACCATAATAGCACAACTTGTAGTATTTCATCTTTAGCTGTAAACAAATTAAAGTTAATAAAAACAAAATCAGCTTTATTTGAAGCAGTTAGATTTTAAAAAAAATAAAGAAAGTTCGCTTCAGTCAAATATTCTATTCGAACACCTTAATGCTATGAGAAAAGTTAATGTTGGTGAAGTTTTATATACTTCAGATATTATATGTAGAGCATATGAGTATATGTATGTAGAGCATATGAGTATATTTGTGTATTGACTACAAGTTGCCAAGTATAAGGACTTTAACACGATTGACTTCAAAAATAAGCTCAATGGAGGACCTAAGTTTCATAAATGGTATTTTTATGAATTTAAATCTATTGAAAAGAACTTCCATACTACTAATTGATGAGGTCTATGTCAAAGCTTCATTACTTTACCAAAGAGGTGCTTTGTTTGGTCAAGCAGTAAACTACCCTGAAAAGTTAGCTAAAACAATTTTATCATATATGATTAAATGTCTTTTTGGAGGTCCAGAATTTATATGTAGAGCTCAACCTGTTGCAAATCTTTCCTCTGAATTTCAGTTTGCTCAATGTCAACAAATTGTTGATACGATAAATAATATTGAAAATAGTAAGACACTTACAAAATGGTAATAATTACTGATGGTAACCTTGTAAATCAAAGATTTTTTGGAGTGTTTAAAACAGTTGATAGTAAACCATGGTTAACAACATCAGGTATATATTTATTGTATGATTATGTGCATCTCTTAAAATCTATACGAAACAATTGGTTGACAAAAAAGACTGGCGAACTTCAATTTTTGAACAATAAAGAACTGGCTTTGGCTAAGTGGAGTGATTTAGAAACTATATATAAAACTGAGTGTAATAGTCTTTTTAAATTCTCTAAACTTACAGCTAAATCAGTTTATCCAAAACCAATAGAGAGTTTGTAAAGTTTTGTTTGTCTGTTTTTTGTGATCCAGAGATTGAAAATAAAGCATTTGAAGGTACTGCTGTATTTATTGAAAAAATAATTTTTTTTCGAATGTTGTTAATGTCAAAGCACCTGGTGCTGGCATTCGGTTTAGAAATGAATTATGCGGAGAAATCCACTCAGTTGGTGATCAACAGTTTCAACTGCTACGAGATATTGCTGAACTGTCGAATTTTATGAAACCTACAGGTAAGCGTGTAAAACAGCTTACGCTAGATACTAGCAATGCAATAGCGCATTCATGTTATGGCTTTATTAATCTCGTAGAAACTTTGTTGAGTAATGGAGCAAAGTATGTCTTATTAGGTTGGTTTTCAACAGATCCACTTGAAAAAGCTTTTTCTAAGCTTCAACAGGGATCTGGAGGTACTTACTTTATAAACGCTAAATCTGTAATTCAAAAAATTAATATTCAACATACTAAATTGATATTACAACTTGACATTCCTGTTGATGGTATCGATGGTCATACTTGTGACATATGTTTAAGAGATATTTCTATTGATAAAAAGAACTTCTGGATAATATACATGATCTTGAAAGCTCAGTTAATAAATCTACATTAGTGGCTGTAGTTTACATAGCTGGCTATGTGCAAAAAAGCAAAATAAAAATTTATGATGATTCTACCAATTATTATTATAAAAATGGAAGTTATCTGTATAGCCTAAACAGAGGCGGACTTGAAATTCCTTCTGATGCTCTTTTCTAATGGTCAATATTTTGCTTTTTTTTTTTCAAGGTGCTACTGACCCTTTATGCAGAACATTTTGTGTTACTCAGTTTCAGTTTATTGCTGCTAAATATAAATTTAAAATCACAAAAAAACAACGCAGAGTATATTCTAATATTCTGCTAAAGAATTACTCACTAATTACCACTCCCAAAATACTAAAGCTATCATAAATTACGTGAAAGTTTTGTAATTTATTATGCTATTTGCTTGTTATGTTTTTTATTTTCTCATTAGCCTATATGTCTCTCAATATGTTTGGATTTGTAAATATTTACCCTGTTGAGATATATTGATAAATCTTTTTTTTTGCTTGATTCAACTTTTGTTGGTGTTTTTTGTTGTTGGTGATTTTTATTGTTACCATTTTTAGCAAAAAAAAATTAAAAATACAGTTATCTTTCTAATATATAGATATATACTTTGTTATGGTTCTGCTTGTTATTGATACTATTTAATATTACGTAAATATTCTTAATGAAATTTGAAATACGAAAAATATGATTATCTTTTAACAATTTTTTGGTTTTCTTTTTATATTTCCATCTTTACTAGAGATTATTATTAGAAAACATAGACTACCATTACACCCTACCTAATATAAAAATATATCAATATAAGTAAAAGTGAAAGTTTAATCGGCCTTCAGTTTTTACGGCATTTTGCGCGATGTCAAGGCCTGTTATTATAGAAGGCCGTGTGTGTGAGAAAAAAGTAAAGATACTTTTGCATCCAGTGGCTATTGCACCCAACGTCTACATCATTGAAAAAGTACGTTTTTACGTTTTTGTTTTTTTGTTTAACTACTTATCCTAATTGATCACTTTTTTTCAGGATTCTCCTCATGGGTTCAAGCTCATTACGCATAATATGTGTTCAATTACCCATAATACGTTAGTCATTGTAAGTAATAAATTAGGAAATAATTATTTGTGAAATATTGTAGTCATTAATGACTTCAACCTGGCTATTAATTAAAATTGCTCGACTAATAAGGTTCCTTATTAAAATTGCTCTCTTTCTCTCTCTCTCTCTCTCTCTCTCTCTCTCTGTCTCTCTGTCTCTCTCTCTCTCTCACTCTCTCTGTCTCTCTCTCTCTCTCTCTCTCTCTCTCTCTCTTCTCTCTCTCTCTCTCTCTGTGTATATATATATATATATATATATATATATATATATATATATATATATATATATATATATATATATATATATATATATGTATATATATATATATATATATATATATATATATATATATATATATATATATATATATATATATATATATATATGTATATATATATATTTATATTTATATATATTTGTATTAATATTTTGTTTTTTAGAAAATGTTTGAAGAAAGTTAGAAGATACTAAAAACCTTGGTATTATGCAAGCTGAAGCGATTTAATTAATTCAATCGACAAAAAACGGCGTGTAAATCGCAAAAGAAAAAATAATATTTTTAATATTCATTTTGGATGTATTGATTAATAGCATTCATTTTAAAATAAATTCATTTTGCAAACCTATTTTTAATTTTATAAAATTTCGTCATAATAGTTTAAGGTAAATCCCACATAGGTTATAGGTGAAAAACATCACATGTAAAAGATCAAAAATGCTACACATTTTGAATACCAAATGGGATAAAGTAGTAAATACCAGATTAAGTTAAGCCTCTCTGAAAGCTTTGATGATTAATTTAAAATTACTATTTAAGTAATTTTTAAACTAAAAGAATTTTAAAAATTATCATTGAAGCATTCGGACTTTCATTTGTCTAGTATTGATTACTTTTATACCATTTGGATTAAAATATGTGGCATTTAAGATCTATAACATGTAGTATTTTCCACCTATATCCCATATAGGATTTACCACATAAAACCCATGTGGGATTTACCATATGAAACCCACATGGGACAAAATAATAATCCCCATATGGGTTACATATGGTAAAAACCCACGCGTATCCCATATGGGATTTACCATATGGAATCCATGTGGGATTTACCATATGAAACCCACATGGGACAAAATAATAATCCCCACATGGGTTACATATGGAAAAAATCCACGCGTATCCCATGTGCGCTTTTTCACTGGGTAAGCGCTCTTAAAAAAAAAAGTTTTTTTTTATAATCATTTGTTAAATCAATTTAATCAAATAACTTTAAATATTTTAAAAACATATTTCTAGACTAAGCTAAGATTCAAAATCACGTAATGAAGATGAACTACTTCCTCAACCGTGCCACAAGAGAATATTGACATTGTTTTTCCAAATGATACTCCGGAACCAAAATTCAAACCAGGTACTTGGACACATGATAAAACCATGCGTCAATCTAATCCGCGAGCTGGAATGGAAATAGATAATGTTTTTTCAAATGATGAAACCATGCATCTATCTAACCCTAGAGCTTAAATGGAACAAGATAATGTTTTTTCAAATGATGAAACCATGCGTCAATCTAATGCAGAGCTTGGATTGAAAGTGATGAGTTTTCTAATGATGAACGTCAGTCTATTATTCATAAAGTATTAAATGAAACAAGATAATTGTTTATTGCAAAAGTATAGCAACTATATGTTTCATTTCAATTTTTATTTTCTAGTGGTTTTTTTCCAAAATCACGGCAAATGCGTAGTGGTTAAAGCGCTGTACTTCTGAACCTGATGTCTCAAAGGATCATTTTTCCTAAACGCTAGGCTATTCTCGCTGACGCCTTAAAAGGAGCCAGCGAGAATAGCCCACCGTAATTACATTAAAAACTTTTCTCTTAAGTTTGCTTATTAATAGAAATTCAATAATTTGTTCTGATAAAAAAGAATAGTACAAAATATACACTTAACACCCCCGTCTTGTAATATTAACACTTTAAAAATATATTTTGTGTTATAAACTGTAGTGACGTTTAGCCTTTAACTATATAGCAGAAAATCTTTTCATTTTATTTTCTTTAGTCCAAATCACGATTTACAATAATTACATGATGAATCGATTTTTTTTCTAGTGATTCAAAAAAGGTTCATCAAAATCAACTAGTGCTCGCTTTAAAACTTATTATATTAAAATGCTTCAAAAGTGTGTAAATAGCACCGAAAGTTTTTCTTATGTGAGTGGTAAAGCGATATACTCAACACAGAAATGTTCTCTAACTTTATTGATTTGGGAGGTTTATCACTTCTATTTTGGTTGCAAGATTGCAGACAAAGATCAGGAGTTCATATATATGTTTCAATAATTGTGCTTCTAGCCTCCAGAACTGCATTATTCAATGAAGTGTTTGCAAAAAAAGTAAGGCCCTCCTCATAGTCTTTGGATTAGAGTTACAAGATCTTCTCAAAAACAATGGATGGTCATGTGTTTTTTTGTGATATTTATAAAAAGAGATTAAAAAATAACCTATACATATAAATAGAATCTGAAAAAAACCCTCATGTCTTTTGAAATTCAACCTAAAACTATTAGAATCAAGCAGTGCCTGTGATATACCAAAATGAATATTATTGTTAAGTAAAAAAAGTTAAATCATAGATCATTTATAGATTGATATAGTGATTGTTGGCTATCTCTATCTCACTGCAACTATTGCTTGTCTCCCAACAATTATCGCTTATCTCCCTACAATTTGATTTGATTAATCTCTTAATGAATTAAACTTCTCAATTTTGGCGGAAATCAAATCTTTGTTTGTCTGACGACTTCGTTTTGATATTTTTCGGCATTTGAACATTTTTTACAAGTAGAGTTCTCTAATAATCATATTATTTAAAAAACTTCTATTTTATAGTTAAATAGGAGTAATACAAAGGTAACTAAGGCTATTAAATACATAGAATCTTTTAAACAACCACTGAACAACCACGCGTTTCCTGAAAAAGTGCAATAGGATACAACAGTTTGACAACAACCGATATTATGATACGTCGTTTGGCTGTGAAAAACATACAGATTTCAAGTTCACTAATTCTTGCTCAACTGTCTCTTTGTTAAATGCTAGCTCCTGCACAGTTTGAAAACATCATGCCTTAGACTTCTGTACTTAATCCACGCTATCATCAAAAAACATTTGATGAATGCGTGAAAAGACATTAAAATCTCCTCGAGTTTCGAAACCGCTGCGAACATTGGCGCTGTTAAAATTTTTTACAACATCATGAGACTGTCAATTCCACAAATTATTGAAAAACTTTGAAAAACAATATGTATTTTTTGTTTCGAATTGAAATGCTTGACGTTTTGATATACGGATAAATACTAAAACATTTATCAAAATGAGGCCTCTTTTTCTTTTGCGCTCATGTATGTTCTTTTTTTAATTGAGAAGTTTCCTAATAATAAATGCGTTCGCTATACAGTAGAAAATTGTTTTTTTGCAATAAATATTGGGTGGTCAGATCTTTTTTCCATAACTGTATAACCTATAGACCAAAAACCCTTGTTCCGTCTTAGCACTTTAGTGATACTGTTTGTTTTTTTAAATTTAATGCAAAAATATTTGTTGAATTTAATTATTTATAAATATGGCCATGGGAATTATGTTTTCAAAGACAATGATCATTGCATTCTTTATTAAGACTGAGATTCTTTTATAGGTTGTGATAAAATATATCACATTTTATTCGTAATTAAAGAAAATGGTGTGATAAAATACATGACATCAAAATCAAAGGTTAAACTCTTTGTTAAAAGATTTGGAACTTTTTATCGTTATCATTTAAAAAAGATTTTGATTTGTTAAGAACATATTCGTTTGTTTTTCTGTTTACTTGGCTTTAATAATAGTAATGGCGACGATGATAAAAAATAACCTTAAATTAGGTTAAAAATTGCAATTAGGTTTAGGCCGCTTAAAAAGATTTAGTTATTCTGCACCTCAGTGTAAAATATTTAGTTAAAACAATTATATAACCTGTTTATGGCATGGTTACTTTTGAAATATATCACGATTATCCAATTAAAGAAATACTGAAACAGTTTAAGTTAATCTATTTTTTTGTCAATCATTGAGATTTACGACAAGAATATGAAAAAATTCCAATATCTCGATTAATAAACATTACAAGAGGTATATATAATTTTGAAAAAAAGACACTTATTTTTTAAATAGGAAAAAGACTTTTTAATGCTAGAACTTTTTCAAATATATTTCTTTGACTAAATTAACTAATAAATTGAAAAAAAAAGCATTAGTAATAAAAAATATAAAAGCAAAACACGCTGATCTTCAAATAACCAAAATGCTCTGTTTAAATGTTGCATAAAACTAAACTCTTTCTAAACCTATTTCATAAAAAAATTAAGTACATTATGATTTATATGTTTTAATTGGCTGCTTATCTTTGCAAGAAAGTACTTCTTTATAATAGAAGATAATTGTGTGAAACTATGTAACCAGCTAAATGAAAAATTTAATTTTCATATCCCTGTGGGCACGGGACGTAAGAAAGACGTCTTTTAAACGTCTTTTAAACGTTCTGGACGTCTTTTGAACCTTTTGGACGTTTTTGGAACGTTCAAATTATGTCTGTTTTAGGTACCGTGTTTACTGGGTGAATTGATTTAATTAAATTGTTTTTTTTTTAAAACAAGATATTAGATATAACAACAGAAGGAAGGGAGTGCCAAGGTTGTAGGTGCGTACTGACATGATTGCACTAAATAAATATATTTTAAATGCGTTATATCAGAACTTGATTGGATTTTTTCACGGGGTTTTTAATGAAAAATGATTGGTTATTGTTGTGTAAAGAGCATGGGTAACTAATTTTGTAACAATGAACACGGCATTAAACAAAGAACTGGAAAATTTTAAATAATTTTAGTTGGCTCTGAGACAGCCTGAAATTTAACTGATACAACCCGATCAGTAGTAAATACATTCGAAACATTTTAAAAGAATCCTCAATTTTAGTTAATTACCTAACTAGTATAGCAGATATATCGCAGCTAGTTTCGGAAAAATTGCAAGCATTGAAAATTATAAAGTAAATTTCTAATGGCATTTCAAGTTCAAATTTAAGTTGCACAAAGTTACTTCTTCATAAATTTAGTTTACATAACTTAGTTTTATTATATTTTTCAAGTAAGTTTTTACGTAAATTTTATATTTCGATAATCATTTAAATGTTATAATTGATTACATATACTTTTGGAAAGAAAATTTTTCAATGTGAATGTCTAAGGTCTGGCGAAAATTTGCTAAAATTCGAATTACAAAGTTTACTGAAAAAATTGTGTTACTTTCAGTTAAATTCGAAAGTTATTAAATTTTTTCTGTTAAAACAAAAATTAATTTTAAAATTCATTACATGTTTTACGTATATCAACTTGTTTCTTCGCGCAGAGGCCTTGCTCATCAAGGCTTGTGTTTTGGAGTTAAAGAGTTAAGGGAGGTTTGCAACAACTTAAAAAAAAAATTCAAAATTTTTGAAAAAAAAGTAACCTCTTAGACTAAAGTGACCTTTGGCCTTAGAAAAATAAATACAATAAAAAAGCAAAAAGAAAACATATTAGAAATATATTTATCTTACAGAGTCAATAAAATTAATAATGCATGGTAAGTCAGTTAAACTTCGATATAAAATTCCTAATTTCACTTTCAATTCAAGTTTTGAAATCCGAATTCGGATTTCAAAACTTGCTTTTAAAATCCGAATTCGGTTTTCAGTTAAACTCGGTATAAAGTTTTATTAGCTATTTCAGTTAGATTCGGGGTCCACACATTGCCTAAAATCGCCTTTCAAATAAAAATTTGGTGTACGCATATGGTTTAAGTTCGTCTTTTAGTTAAATATGTGTCTCAAAAAGCCATTTTTTTGGCTTCTCTGTTTTCTATGCATTATTCAAAGATCTGCTGTTTTTAGAATAAGAAAGTGCATAGACAATTTCCTTTTAAAACTTGTAGTCAATAGAAAAAACTTTGTCTTCTACAAATATAAAATAACAGTTGTACCTTTTTAAATGCCATTATAAAAAAAAACATTTTGCAGAAGTTGACATTGAAGTTAATAAAAAGAAATGTTAAAATAACAGACTTAACTTTATTTTTTACCTTCTGTAATAATTTATAAACATTTTATTGTGAAAGAAAAAGGTTATAAAAGAGCAAAGGTTGTTTAAGTTGCTACACCCTTTTAAGCTGTTAATAACTCTGTTTATATATATATATATATATATATATATATATATATATATATATATATATATATATATGTGTGTGTGTGTGTGTGTGTGTGTGTGTGTGTGTGTGTGTGTGTGTGTGTGTGTGTGTGTGTGTGTGTGTGTGTGTGTGTGTGTGTGTGTGTGTGTGTGTGTGTGTGTGTGTGTATTTATATATATTAAGGTATGTTTATCAGAGGCTTGACAAAATGTGGTGTTGGACAAATAAAAAATCTTCTGATGCAAGGAAGCCATGTTCGGCTGATGGGCAATGTAATGGTTATTTCTACAAGTGTGTCGGCGTGCGGCTTGTAATATATATGAATTTGCATTCATTTAAATACCTATTTTAGTATTTTATTAAAAATTTTGAGATTTTTACAAAACGTTGTTGTTTTGCTATAAGAGGTTGTTTATGTTTTAAAATACTTTGTATCAAAATGCATTTTATAATGAATAAAATTTTTTGTATTTGATTTGGATGCAATTAGAGAGAGACGATTTTTTATTTATCGATTATGGAGAGATTCGTAAATTAATGTTCACGCCGACGAAAAGAGTTTTGAAGTGGAGGGGTACAATTGCCAATATCTAAAAAAAGTATCTAAAAATTTCTGGAAATTTTGTGGTGACTAGGAATAATTTACACTAGCTGTTATGATCCGTATAATGCGGGTTTTGGGAATCTATTTCAACACCGACCATTTTATAATTATTTCTTACTTTAATACTTTTAAGTAAGAGATAAGAAAATAACCATATAAAAATAGAAAAACAATACTCATTGTTTACATTTAAAGCTGAAAAAAAAATTTCTGTTATAAATAATAGAGCAGCCGTGGCGCAGTAGTAGAGCACTTGCCTCAAAATCAATAGATCCGTAGTTGAAACTCCACCTCTACGCAAGTTTTGCGACTTCTATTAGGAAAGAGTTGTGAATTTCATATTAAATGCTTATCCGCGGTGCTCTGTGATAAGACCAGAAGGACTTCTTGGGGCACCTAAATAAACTGAAAAAAATTATTGATATTAAAAAACATTCACTGTTTTGGTATATGTTGCTATTTATCAAAAGATTGAATATTAATACCAAACAAAATAGCATTTGGAACACCTGGTTGAAACGAGTTAATTACCATGGCCCGAATAATACTGGTCATGGTAAGTCAATTCGACACCGACCATTTTTGCTTTAAACTTCGCTTTATTTCAATAATTTTAAAAGCTACATATATATAAAAAACTTT
Source organism: Hydra vulgaris (assembly GCF_038396675.1). Lineage (NCBI taxonomy): Eukaryota > Metazoa > Cnidaria > Hydrozoa > Anthoathecata > Hydridae > Hydra > Hydra vulgaris. Next base: position 39,179,398 of record NC_088932.1, on the reverse strand, counting down.
GTTTTGAGTTAACGATAAATGTTCTATACTTCATAACTTCTACAAATTTCTATTTAATAAATAAAACTAGAACGGGATTAACTTTTTTTAAATAAGTTTATATTAGTGTTTTTTTTTTTCATATCTGCAGCTTATTAGGGCTCATGACCCGCTAACTTTAAAAAAAATCAAGTTTGCATGTAAAAATTTTTTATAGAAGAAAGAAAGTTGCCTTCTTAATGCGCAATTTTAACTGACTTAAGCACATTAATAACTTAAGTATCTCTATCATGACATGCTCACAAACTTTTAACGGTGTAATCATGGTTTTAGAAATTTTTAATACATTTTAATGTTTTTAGAAATTAAAAAGAGCTTTTTCAAAAATTCTCTCCCTTTCGTTTAATATAGTGTGTAATATCCCAGCCAAAACTCTTAAATGGGTCCTATGTGTGTTTAACAAGGTTTATATGGGCCGATAAGGGCATGAGATTGCGTTATAGATTCGACATCGGACCTAAATGGGCCGCCTATCAGTCAATACCATTTTTATAATGATGGATTGCCCACATTTGACCCACGTTGGTTTTTTGTTGCACACCCTTGGGATTATTCAGCACGGCAATTGGTTTATTTAGTTTTTTGTTGCAGCCTTAAGTTAAAAACAGAAGCACAACAAAGTTACCTATATCTTAATATTTTTATTAAGTTTTTTGTTTAGAACATAAAAGAAATGAGCAACAAAGTATAATGTAAGCGCCAAATGCGTCACTTTCGCACAAGGGTAGATAAACATTTTAGAGTTGCTGCTATAGAGTCGTTTCATTATCAAACGAATCCATCAGATTCTGATCTAAATTTTATTGATATCACCTCTACTACATTGACATAAGACGATCCTCTGTCTGCAAAGCGCATAATGAGAAAAATTAACTAGATATTTATAAGCTAATGATTTTGTTTGTTTTCTGTTCAATAAAAAGATGGATTTTCAAATATTCTGGTTAATACATTAAATAAAACTCTAGTTGTTTATCAACAATATTGCAGAAAATATTTTTGGAATATTCTTGAGATTCAGCTTTACTTAGAACTTATCTAGTAAAAGACATGAGGAACAATGCAGCTTGTAGCATAAAGAATATAGCTTCAATTACTTTATTGACAAAAAAGTTTTTTTTTTTTTTCTCCTATTTATCAGTATTATGTTGCTGTGCCATTAATACACAATGATCATGAGAATATCTTTGAAACAAAATTATCTTTTTTTAATATAAGATTTTTTGTATTTTTTAAAGTTTGTTGAATTTGCAAATAAAATGTATATATGTGTGTGTGAATAAGGGCTCTGCGAATTGCTTTGATTCGATTTGCGAATCAAGTGTTGCTTGACTTTGAAAAAGATGATTTAAGTTTTTTGAATGATTTTATAATTTGTTTGCGTTGTAATTTTTATAGATATCCATCGCTAAGTGTTTTTTTTTTCCATCTCTTATATACGTAAATACTTTTCTAAGCAAACACCAAATGTTTAAGCCAGGCAAAAAACACTAAAAAGAATTTGTTCTAATTTTTTTTTTTTTTTTAAATAAATTGTTAGTTTTGGATTTCCTCAAAATGCTGATTTGATTCATGATACGATTCGATTCACAAACCAAGACCTTATATTTTTTTTTGGATTCAAATCCGAAAAAATTGCCAAATGGCAGGGACCATATATATATATATATATATATATATATATATATATATATATATATATATATATATATATATATATATATATATATATATATATATATATATATATATATATATATATATATATATATTTATACATATATATATTTATATACATATATATATAGATATATATATACATATATATATATATATATATATATATATATATATATACATATATATATAATATATATATATATATATATATATATATATATATATATATATATATATATATATATATATTTATACATATATATATTTATTCATATATATATTTATATATATATATATATATATATATATATATATATATATATATATAATATATATATAATATATATATATATATATATATATATATATATATATATATATATATATATATATATATATATATATATATATATATATATATATATTATTGGACAAAACATTTGCAACCAACATCGAACAATGCTAAAAAGTGTTCCTAATTTTACATGTCTGAAAAACTAAACGAACTATACTACCACAGCAAACAGTTCAGGAGTCTGGAGTCATAGCATGCCATGACATGAGCAATCAGCTGACAGGTGACAGCACACAGGTCGAATTTCGTTGACAAGTGCCATTTTGCAGCGGACAAAACAAGTGCAACTTTTTTGGTTTGTTTCATTTTCTTAAGTCTGGTCTGTGTCAACGTCACGGAAGTTTTTTAATAATTAAAGGAAGTATCCAGAAGTTTCCAGAAGTTTTCAGAAGCATGCAGAAGCTTCCAGAAGTTTCCAGAAAAAGCATCTGGAAGCATCCAGTAGCATCCAGAAATATCCAAAAACATTCAGAAGCATCCAGACGCATCCAGAAGCTTCCAGAAGCATTGAAAAGGAGCATCTAGAATCTTCCAGAACAGGTTCACACAGGTTCATTTTACTATATAAGAGACATGTAAATCGACATGTAATTCAGTCAGTATATAGAAGTCAATCAGTCAGTATTATCAAGACAGTTTATCGAAGTGAGTTTTATCAAAGTGTTTTATCGAAGAACATCAATACAAGAAGTGAAATACAACAAGTGTTTCATTACATCAATACAGTCCACATTCAACCAAGACGTTGTGTTCCACAGAGCATTATTGTATCATCATAAGGTAAATGTAACACGGTAAGCCTTGAGAAGCGTGATTATTTATTTTTATTATTTTTATGACTTCAAGTTCAAAATGGCTCCCGACATTCTTGGATTGGAACTAGGAAAGAAAATTATTGGCGATTACGTAAGCGGAATGTCACAAAAAAGTATTTGTGATAATTATCGCGTGAAAAAATGGACCGTATCAAGACTATGTTCCAAATATCGTTCTACGGGCAAGTTGGCAGCGGATAACAAAGATGGAAGACCGCGTTTCACCACTTCTAGAGAGGATTCTATGTTCGTCAGATCGGTCAAGAAGGATCCCTGGATATCATCAGTCGAGATACAAAAGCAATTAGAGCTGCCTCACAGTGTTATAAAATGGGTTCTAACCTTGACTTTCTGACCCTGGAAAACCCTTTTGTGGAATGATAGCCCACACTATGGGGATCACTTGGATATAAGTATTAAAATCAGATTACAACGTCCTGGCAAGTTATTGATGTTTAAATTTTCTGAATTTATTGATTACACACACATTCGAAATGACAGCTTGTTTTGCATTTTTACAGTAAGATATAATTTTAAATTCAAGTAAACAATCATACTGTAGCATAAAGAGCATTATGTTTTATGAAAACCTAAAAAAAAGTTGAAAAATTAAAAGATATCAAGAAGATAAGCTTCCTTTATTACCAAACAAATATAATATTTTTTTATTCTTCTGTTTTTCTGTTTAACTTTTCATAAAAATTATTTTTAACTGTGAAAATAAGACAGTTTTTGAATTTCGGGAAAATTTCGTGAAAATAAAAATTTCGAGAAAAGGCATGATTTATTTACTTTATTCACGAGAGCAAAACTGCGCACATCTAATTTTACAAAAAAATGCCGAATACAGCAAAAAACCACCAAGACTGCAGGAAAACTGTCTGTTTTCTTTGCTTCAGTAAATGTCAGAGGGAACTGACACCTTTCCTAAAAGAAAAATGCCAAACAATACTCAATGAGAGGATCGATTTTAGTAATGACAAAGTTCTACTTGGAATTTGTGAAAAGTGTCGTACTTGTTTAAGAAGAAAGGATTCTGGAGAACACATCAATCTCTCATCACTTTACAATTTTGAGACTATAAAAATTCGACCTCAAACTAGAGACACACAATGTGACTGTTTGATTTGTTCTGTTGGAAAACTGAGAAATAATGGTCAACAGAAAACTCAGCTTTTGCAGAGCTCAGCACAAAATACTCCATCTTCAACTGTCCAAAAACGATGCTCTGACAGTTTTCAATTATTGGAAGAGGATTACCTCATCATTGCACAAAGGGCACTTTGCGAAATAACCTTGTTGCTGTTGCAACCAAGGATCCTGTTGCATCTGAACGAGTTGCTGCTCTTGTTGTTTCAAGTAAGGATTCTTCTCCACACGGCATTGTTCGATTGAGTCAACCACAAGGTGGAAGAATGCTTCCAATAATGCCAGGTAAAAGTTTAACTTTCATGAAAAGATATTTTAGAAATTTCGAAATTAAACAATATCTGCATTTATTTTAGGTTCCTCATCAGCTAGAAAACTATTTCCTCCAAACCCATCAATTAGTATAAAAGAACTTGTTCAAGTTCAGGCAAACACAGGGCTTTCAAACAATGGCATCAAGAGACTAGCTGCTACAATTAATCAGTCAACTTCACAACATATTGTTGAGAAAAACTATGCTGTAAAATTTGATGCAGTTAGTAAGCAGCTTTCTCACCATTTCACGAATTCATTGATTAAAGATCATGCTGGATGTGGAAGGACTGTCATTCATTGCAAGGACTTCAAAGAACTTAAAAATGAACTCATTTCTATGAGAAGCACATCAAACAATCATATTGTGAAAGTTGGAATTGACGGTGGGGGAGGATTCCTGAAAGTAAGCATTGGAATTATTGAATTAAATCGTGAACCTAACACTCCCCCAGCAAAACTCAATTGCACAAACAAGTTTTTCAAGGACACTGCAGTTAAGCGGCAACTTATTATTGCTGTCTCTGAGGACCTGCAAGAAAACTACTCAAATGTGTCTCAAATTTTCGAATTGATCAATATGAGAGACCAAGATTTGGTTTTGTCCTGTGACCTAAAACTGGCAAATATAATTTGTGGTCTCCAAGCACACTCAAGTGCACACCCCTGCACCTGGTGTGAGTCAAGTGCAAAGGACCTTTTAAATCAAGGAAAATTAAGAACTTTCCAATCTCTTGATCAGAATGTCTCACTTTTCAATGCAGCAGGATCAAACATCAAAAGAGCTCGTGATTACATGAATGTTGTTCATTCTCCTGTATTTGATCTTGCTGGTGGCACATTAGTTTTGGACTTCATACCGCCAATAGAGTTGCATCTCCTTATTGGTGTTTTCAATCATCTCTTTGCTGCCCTACTAAAAGTTTTTCCTCAAGGAACTCTTTGGACTGATTCACTGCACATTAAACAACAGCCTTATCATGGAGGGCATTTTGCAGGAAGTGAGTGCAGAAAGCTGCTAAAAAATATTGATCTTCTTCAATCTATTGTCGAGAAACACTCATGCTATGCTGCAATACCATTAGTTGATGTATTTCGAAAATTCAATGCAGTAGTGTCTGCCTGTTTTGGATGCGTTCTTGATCCAAGTTATGTACAAAAAATTGAAGCTTTCAGAGTGGCTTATGTGGCGCTGCAAAATGTTTCTGTGACACCCAAGGTTCATGCTGTATTTTTTCATGTGAAAGATTTCATTGATAAACACGGCCAAGCTCTCAGACTTTACTCAGAACAAGCAACAGAGGCAATGCATCACAACTTTCAAGTGCATTGGCAAAGGTACAAACGACCTAACCATCATCCTGAATACAGTAAAAAGTTGCAATGCAGCCTTGTGGACTTTAATAGTAAACATTGCTTGTGAAAAGAGCCATTTTAGAATGATTTTTTCTTGTATTAGAATATTTATTTTAAAGCATAGTTTTCATTTTAGATACATGATAAACTCTCAGAATATGTCTTTTTGTTTCCCTAGTTCATATTTATTGGAATAACCTATACTTTGTACTATATTCTGTCGGTTTTTGACGGAAAACTCGAAAATTATGGTTTATGTCGGTTAAAACTGAAATTTGGCTTCTTAAAAAAAAAAAAAAAATTAAATCTTGTCGGTAAAATTTGTTTTTTTCATTTTCACCCCCTCCCCCCCCACGTCTTTGTCGTTCGGTACGGCCCTGTCAATAACTTGCCAGGACGTTGTAATCTGATTTTAATACTTATATCCAAGTGATCCCCATAGTGTGGGCTATCATTCCACAAAAGGGTTTTCTCGGGTCAAAAAGTCAAGGTTAGAACCCATTTTATAACACTGTGGCCTGTATTGGACCAAACAATCAGACGACGTGCTGTTGAAGCCGGATTGTTTTCTCGACGCCCTGCAAAGAAACTGCTGATTTCACTAAAAAACTAGAAGAAAAGACTCCTGTTTGCTACATCTCATATTGACTGAAATGTGCAGAAATGGCGAACTGTCCTGTTCAGTGATGAATCGAAGTTCAACATCATTGGGAGCGATGGCATTTGCCGTGTACGTCGACCGGTCGGAAAACGCCTCGATTTACATTACTGCCATAAGACCGTGAAGCATGGTGGGGGAAATGGAATGGTCTAGGGGTGTTTTTCTGCTAACGGTCTAGGTCCAATACATCAAAACGATGGTATAATGGACCGTTTCATGTATAAAAATATCCTGAAAGATGTTATGTTACCTCATGCTGAATGGAATATGCCAATAAAATGGGTTTTTCAGTAAGACAACGATCCGAAACACACTGCAAAAGTAGTCAAGCAGTGGTTTCAAGACAACCACCTATCGGTGATGGATTGGCCGCCTTAATCTCCGGATTTCATACCTATCGAGAACTTGTGGGAGATTGTCAGCCGCAGAATTAATCGTGAAGGTGTTCGTAATAAAGATCAACTGTTTGAACAAATCCAAAAGGCCTGAGCAGCGATTCCACAAAGTTTCATTGATCATCTGATCGAATCTATGCCTCGAAGATGCAAAGCTGTCATCGACAGCTTTGCATCTTCGAGGATAACAAAGGATTCGCCACAAAAAAATGATAGCGAAATACAGCTTGGTCAACATTTTGTCGAGTTGCACTTGTTTTGTCCAGAAGGAAATCAACTTTTTTTAATACTTTTGATTAATTTATTAATTTTCGTGTACAAATAATGAACTTTGTGATGAATAAAACTTGAAGAACTTTGTCTTTAAACAGTTACATAGTTATTTCTTTAAATTGAAAAAATGCAGCACTTTTATATAATATATTATACACAATCAAAATGTGAAGCAAATGATTTTAAATCGTTTAGTTGTAATTTTTCAGAAATGAGACTCTTCTCATCTGATGAAAACTTTGATCCATATGTTATTTATTTCAATGACTTTTTTACGGATTGTTCATATAACTATCCTAACGAATTAAACGATTTTGTTTTATAAAAATACAAAAAACAATACTTTCGATCAGCAAAAAAATCTTCACATGAATATTAGAAGCCTTAACCGCAATTTTGAAAATCTCATTTTTCACAAGAAACCAACAATTTTTTTAATATAATTTGTTTAACTGAATGCTGGATAACTAAAAAAGATTTAAATACAAATTTTAATCTTCCTTACTTTGAGTGAATTTCTCAAAGTGATTTATCAATAAACGCAGTGCAGGAATTCTTATTTATGTACAAAAAAATATAACGCATTATATTTGGAATGATTCAAGTGTTTCTGACGGCGAAAAAGAAATTTTAACTATTGAAATTCTAAACAATTAGTCAAAAAACATTTTACTGAGCTGTTGCTATAGGCCTCCGAACGGTGTGGCCGAAAACAAGAGCATTTATTTTGAAGTAAACCTTTTACAAAAAAGGCATCCTTGAAAAAAAAAGTATTTTATTGTAGAAGATTTTAACATACCTTGCTTCCGTTACTCTACGGACATTAAAGTTAAAAATTTTTATGATTCTTTTTTCGAAATGGGAGCCATTCCTTTTATAAATTGCTCTACCAGAAAAACTCCAATTAATTGTTAAGTTCAATTAAGAATGTTATCAAATTAGCTACTCTAATTAATTACATTCTAACTACTGATTTTTTGAACAGTGACTTAAACAAAGGTATTTTAAAAACAGACATATGTGACCATTTCCTATCTTTTTTAGCATTAACTTCAATTCTAAATTTATGACTAAAACTTAAAAGTTACATTACGCAACTATAACAAAAAAAATGTTGAGCAAATTAAAACGCAATTATAATTGCTTAATTGAAAGAACATCGACTTTAGTGATAACGTAAACAACACTTACAATAATTTTTTTACTCTGTTTGTGATGTCAATAATGTTTATTTATTTTTTCACTCTATTTATGATGCCAATAAACAATAAATTAAAAAAACATTATTACTCCCAGGGTTACCAAAGGTTTCAAAAAATCATAAAAAACTTAAGCAGAAATTATACTCAAAATATCTAAAAAAAAACAAATCATTCGCCAATGAGATTACAAAGATTACAAAAATCTACAAAGATTACAAAAATCTTTTAAAAAAATTCAAAAAAACTTAAAAAAACATTACGAATTTAAAATTCTCAATAAAACTAAAAATTATTGTGAACGCTCCTGGGAATAAATAAAAGAAATTACCGGTAAATCAATGCCATGCTCATGTTCTCTGCCACTTACGATCAAAGTGGATAACAATAATAAAAATAATTTTCAAACGATAGCTCACGAATTTAATAAATTATTTGTTGAAATTGAATCGAAACTATCTAAATTATTTTCGAACACTGAAGCCTCATTTAAAGGTGTCCTAGAACCGATGGATAATTGCATTCACTCGGAGGAGTGATCTAAAGAGTTACTATTCGTGGAGTTTGAAGAAGTCTTTAAAAATAATAAAACAGTTGGACCGGATGAAATCAATGGTGACATAATTTTAGATTGCTTTGAACAAATATAAATATTTTTTTAAAAGTTTTTAAATCATCAATCGAGCAAGGAGTCTTTCCTGATCTATTGAAAATTAAAAGTTTAAGTTATTCCACTGTTCGAAGGAGTTGACAAATTTGACATCAATATTTACCGGCCTATCTTTATCTTATCTTTATTATCAAAATAGTAGAAAGAATCATGTTCAAAAGAGTATTTAACTATTTTAGTTTAAACAATTTATTATACAACAATCAGTTTGGCTTTAAAAAGAATAACTCAAGTGAGCATGCAGTTATTCAGATGGTACGTAAAACTTCCAATTCTTTTAAAAACTCTTAACTCACAGAAGGAACTTTTATCGATCTTTAAAAAGCATTAGATACTGTCGATCATGATATTTTGCTTTGTAAATTTAATTATTTCGGAATAAATGAAAGAGTAATTAAATGGTTTCAAAGTTATTTATCTAACAGAAAACGACTTGTTTCTTGTAATGAACTTAATCATAAACAGTTTTTTATTGTTTCCAGTGGTGTTCCATAAGGTTCCATCTTAGGCCCTCTTTTGTTTTAAATATATATCAATGACTTGCATAAAGCATCAAACCTTATAAGTTTTAAGTTTGTTGATGACACAAACTTATTTCTCTTTAACAGTGACATCTATCTACTAATCTCCATGATAAACAAAAACTTCAAAACATATATAAAGGGTTTAAAAGTAAGAAATTAACTTTAAATGTAAGCAAAACAAAATGGAATTTCTTCCACCCGTTCACCAAAAAACGTTCTCTACCCCCAAATCTACCTAAAATTGTTATTGACCATATTAAAATAAAGAGACATTTTGCGAGAGAGGCGCTTACTCGTGTAGATAAAATAATTTAACTAAACTTTATTATTCCTTTTTTCATAGTTATATAAGTTATGGAGTTATTCCTTTGGGTAGCAATGATCAAAGTAAATTAAAATGTCTCTATCACCGTGAGAAAAATGAAACCCGTTTAGCTAATTCTGGGTGTCGGTTTGCACATTCCTCAATATTTTTTAATCAAATGAAAATCCTTGATATATATAAACTAAACGTATATAAAAATTTACCTTTTGGTATTATGTGAAACTATGATTTATCTGGTTTATTTTTTAAAGATCCTTTTATTTCGAAACCATTAAGCATATTTAACATGAGAAGAAAAAACTATTTAAACGAACCACTCTGTCAAACAAAACCAATCAATTCTGTATTACTTATGGTGTAGCTCATTCCTGGAAGAAAATTATTTTGCCTAACTTTGACTTACTCCTAACTTACCCTGATTTGAAAATAAATTAAAAGTTGTCATTTTCTCTATTGAAAATATCTTAGAATGTTTTAATTTATCTTGTGATGAAATATAGTTTTAATTATTATGTATATTCAAATTTTGTTTTATACTTGTTTACAATTTCTTTTCATTTATCTAAGAACGATTTAATTTTTTTATGTTATTTTTTGCGTACTCATGTTGTAAAAAGGCGTTTTCATATTAAGTTACGTACACTCTTTTGTAATCGGGCTTCTGACGATAGGATTATTGTAATCTTCTTTTAGAAGCTTTGTTTATACATACATATGTTTATATATATATATATATATATATATATACTTATATATATATTTATATATATATTTATATATGTATATATATATATATATATATATATATATATATATATATATATATATATATATATATATATATATATATATATATATATATATATGTATATATATATATGTATATATATATATATATATATACATATATATATATATATATATATATATATATATATATATATATATATATATATATATATATATATATATATATATATATATATATATATATATATATATGTATATATATATGTATATATATATATATATATATATATATACATATATGTTTATATATGTCAGGGCTCGCAGGGGTGTGTTTAGAGTTCGGCTTGTTTGGCGCGTCGGCTAACATCTTTTTCGATAAATATTTTTAAATTAAAAAGCTTTCAGATTTAAAAAAATACATTTTTTAATTTTATTTTGTAATGTCTTTTTTGATAGCTAAAAAATTATTATAAGTATAGAGTTGCCATCTCGTTTATTTTTCACGGGCTTTAAAATTAAGAAATATATGTAAAACGTTTACAAAGTTTGTTTTTAGATAGCGTCATTTCGGATCATATTACGCGCGCCTAACTTGGCTTGTTTATTTGGCTGACGAGTTTTTAAAACGGTATTAAATCCTAAGAAATTTTTTTCTTTTACTCCTTCGGTGGAGTAACTTCAAGCAATGTTAATCGTTAACTGATTGTTTATGTTTGCAGATTTGATAAACTTAAAATAAACTTTTAACTGATCAATTTACAACTTTGTTTTTAACATGTCATGCATGTTAGGGGTAAGGCTGAGACATAAGTCCTTTGCTGTTCACCGCTTTGTTTTCTATTGATTATGCATAATCAATAGAAAATATAGTATGAATCTACATAGAAGTAGAATGCTGACATTATAGGACTCCAAATTCTTTGATGCTTATTTTTTAATGTCGTTATATCATTAAGGAAACGTTTAACATATTCCTAGCTAATTGCAACACTGATATGGGGAAAGAAGTCGAAGAGTACAGCAAGCAAATCCTATTGTTGTAGCCTAACTTCTGATATGCTTATTGAATTTTTGTCAAAAAACCTTTAGAGAAATATCCATTTTTATCTCCCAAAATATTCTCAAGCACTAATTTGAAGGATCTCTAGACACTCTTTTCAAAATCCCAAAATATCTGATACAAATGTTGTTGTAATTGTAATCAAGAGACATCGGGGAGGGGTTTACTTTTTTTTTGAAGTGCTTCTTATTTGTTAATATAGTTTTAAAATCTAGAAGCACAAATATGGCAAAGTAAGTTTTGTCCCCAGACCGTCGTCTTCAATTTTACATCGAAATGTCAAAAAATCGCTTTACCATACAATTTACAAAACGTATCTGTGCTATTATCACACTTTAGCAGCATTTTAATATAACGAATTCTAATTGATACCAAATACTCTTTTTTTTTTTTTTTTAAATTTACATAATTTAACGACATATGTTTATGTCATATTTTGCAAATTATAAATCAACAAAAAAATTCAAAAATAACACAAAATTATTAATAAAAAGTGAAACGTATTATTAAAATAAGGTTGAATTTACTAGACCTAAAACGTTTCATTTATTCCAGTTATTAGTGTCTACGTGAACCGCGACTTGATTTGGATTTTGACCTTCCGCGACCACCACGAGATGATGAACCCTTTCTTGCATCACTAGAAAAAACATCGTCTTCCTCCAAGAACCCTTGTTCATACATTGGAGATTCATTATAATTTTGTAAATCGTGATTTGGACTAAAGAAAATAAAATGAAAGGATTTTCTGTTATAGAGTTAAAGACTTTACGTCACCACAGTTTATAACACAAAATTTTATTTTTATCTAGTTATGTTACAAGGCGGGGGTGTTAAATGTATATATTATATTATATATTTATATATATTTCTATTTATAAGAACACTTAAAAGAGTTACATAAAATGTGCATATACAAAGCTAATCTCGCTGGTCCTATTAAGATTTGAGAAAAAATATCACCTCTTGATATTAGATTCAAGGGGTAAGCGCTTTAACCACTGCGCTTTCGCAGCACTTTAGAAAAAAAACACTACTAAAAAACAAAAATAAAAACACAATTGCTATATTTTTGCAATAAACATTTACCTTGTTTCATCTGCAACGTTTTGAACAAAAGGCTGACGTTCATCATTAGAAAAGTCATCACTTTCCATCCATGCTCTTGGATTAGATTGACGCATGGTCTCATCATTTGAAAAAACATTATCTTGTTCCATCCAAGCTCTAGGGTTAGATTGATGCATGGTTTCATCATTTGAAAAAGCGTTATCTTGTTCCATCCAAGCTCTAGGGTTAGATTGATGCACGGTTTCATCATTTGAAAAAGCATTATCTTGTTCCATCCAAGCTCTAGGGTTAGATTGATGCATGGTTTCATCATTTGAAAACGTATTATCTTGTTCCATCCAAGCTCTAGGGTTAGATTGATGCATGGTTTCATCATTTGAAAAAGCATTATCTTGTTCCATCCAAGCTCTAGGGTTAGATTGATGCATGGTTTCATCATTCAAATATTCATCATCTTGTACCCAAGAACCTGCATTGAGTTTTTGTTCGGGAGTATCATTTGAAAAATTATTGTCTAAATCCTCTGATGGCATTGGTTGAGGCAATGGTTCGTCTTCAAAACGTGATTTTAAATTTTGGTTTAGTCTAGAGAAAAGTTTTGAAATGACTAATGTTATTTCATTAAATTGATTTAACAAATGTATATTAAAAAAAATGTTTTTTTTTTTTAGTTGCGCTAAGTTTTAACGGTTCATAGTTTTAATACTTCTTAGTCTTTTTGAGTTATCGCGTTCTTTATTTTTATTATTCAAACAAACTTTTTATAAAACGTCTTTATAAAACTTTTTATTAAAACATTTTCTTTTGGTACTGCCCTCATTTAAATACAGCGCCAAAAAAAGTGCATGTAAATAAAAGTGCATGCAAATAAAAAGTCAGCAATACTTAAAATAGTTTGTTTTTATTCAAATTAAGGTGTCTTTAGCAATGAAACAAAAAAATATCCCCTTCAAAGGAAGCACATTAAGTTCGAGATAAAAACCAGTGGTTCTTGATTAAAGAAAAAAGCTACCATCCTTGATTACAGGTTGTGCAAAGTTAAATATGCAAAAAATAATAGACAAACAAATGCAAAAAAAATTTTCATCTATTTATTCTTTATAAATATACACATCATGTATGTTGGTCCGTTACCCGCTGGGTAGGCTGTATGCTTAAATGTCAGTCACTGACTAGATTATTTTGAATTAATATTTTACGAATTGTTAGGTAAATTAAGAATAAAATGGAAATTATCGTAACTTAACTTTAATAGATCCTTAATTTTTTTATTTATTTGTATCAAACATTAAATTATTGATATTTTAATGAAGTCAGCTGAAAGTATGTTGGTTAAATGTTATAAAAAGCAAAATAAACTTAACTAAAATAGACATATTATATGCTTATACATTATATGCCAACCTATGGATCCGCTCCAAATTAAAGAACATATACATTATTTTTATCTCAAAAAATTTACTTTTTAAAGTTTTCTCAAGTATTTTTATAATTAATAGGTTTCTTTTTTTATGAAGTAATCAAATTCATATTTGGACAAACATTTTAACATTTCTTTTGTACGAAGAAGAAACATTAAAAAGCATATTTTTCAAAATGAAGATCTTATCATTTTATGAGTATTTTGTTTAAAAATTTACTGAGATTATCAATCTGCTTTTTCTTATTTTTAAAATAAAAAAAAAGAGAAGTGCCAACAGTTCCAATACTTTTATTTCTAAACACTCAATTAATTACCTTTCAGGCGAGAGGTATGCAGGATAGTAGCGAGCGTCGTTCTAAAATTCAATATAAGTTAACATCAAAAATACGTGTATAAAATAAAACAAGAAACATAAATTCAATGTTTAATATTAAGCTTTCAATTTTTTTCAAATTAAGATCCTTTAAAAATATAGGCTAATTTTTTATTCAAAAAACGCTTATCAAAACTTACGAAAACAACGAAATTTAGTAGTGCAATAAAAAAAAGTTTTTTCATTTTGCTCAGTCCACGTAGAATTCCGTCTTAGATCTGCTTTAGAAATGATTTTTTCAAACTTAAGGAAAAACTTTTATTGGATTAAAATCTATTGAAAAAATAAGTTTTGAACAATTAATTCCATTTAATTACTGTACTTAAAATATAAGTAAAGCTTTTCTAATATTCTATACTATGCGAAAGGAATTGCTTCAACGTTGCTATTGCAATAGGGGTGTGGATAATAAACATATAATAACATGCTTTTACATATTTATTGTTGCTAGCAATGTATAAATTTTTTTATCTGCTTTATATTTAATTGTGTACGCTTAAGAAAATGATAACATTATTAACAAGTCCGTTGATTACCGCACTAAAATTCATGTATCGACATGAATAAAATGTACAACAATGATAAACATTTATTGGCAGATTTTAAATTTCGTTTAAAAATATTGTAATACTAAAAGGTAAGACCATGCCGATCTTACCACCTCTTATTATGAAGTCGGGGGGAAAGGGGATTTAGAAAATTTGTATGGTCATAACTTTTGTAATTGACATTATTTTATTACGAAGTATTAAATCTGAGGATGAAATTAAATTTAGTTTAAAAGGGCAAAGTTGAAAATTTTATTACATTAGTTCCCTCACATTATTTCTGTCCCATTCAATTATTCCTAGACCTCCACATCCTGATTTTTTGCAGGACCTCCTCATTTGAGATAGGTATCAATATACTTATGTTGGAGTTTGCACAATGCGTGAAATTGTTGCATCAGAATTATGAAATATTGTGCGGCGCCCATGTGTCTAGGATATGAATCTTAGAGGTTAAATGCCCGAATTTAAGCGGGGATCTTACGGTACTTGGTTGCGATATATTTAATTAATAATTTTATTTATTTTGACTGAATAAGATTAACCTAACAAGATAATTGCTTTAACCTCTACCTTCTGCGCTAATATTTTTTATGTTTATAATGTTGTATAAATTATATTCACAAATAATATTTTAAAACAAAACAAAACAAACATCAACAACAAAAAATAATACGCTTTTTTTTATTTTGTAATTAACACCCTGTTTAAAATACATAATACTTTTTTAGAGATAACTTTGAATTCCTTTTTTTATATTAATAACTTTAGGATTTCATTGTAGTTAAACTATTTTAATCTGCATTTAAAGTATCCATAGAAACAAAATTATCAATATATTTTTAGTATAACAAAATCATATTTGCTGTGACAAAATTAAAAAAAGTGTTGAAAGTTTTGAAGATGTAACTACATCTGGTCATTTCTCTTTAAGTCCGATAACATTTCGAAGAATTTCTCCATATCAAATGACAATTGAAAAAAACCATATATGTAACTACATCTATTTAAAATAGTGCATTTATATATATTATTTTTTACAGATGTAACTGTAAGGCTGTAAGACCCAGCTAACCAGCTAAGTTTTTCTTTTTTTTAATGAGTAGAAAAATTTTTTTTTTTTTTTATGTTAAAACAAAGTAACAATTTATGCTTTACATTTTATTTTTGAATCTTGAATCTGTTAAAATATATTTGATGCGTTATTATTGGAGGCGGTAGATGCAACTTATTAAAAAAAAAATATAAAAAAATATTTGCTTATTAAAAAAAATATAAAAAAATATTTACTTATTAAAAAAAATATAAAAAAATATAAATATAAAAAAATATTTCTTTTTTTATGTTAAAAAAAAGTAACAATTTATGCTTTACATTTTATTTTTGAATCTTGAATCTTTTAAAATATATTTGATGCGTTATTTTTGGAGGCGGTAGATGCAACTTATTAAAAAAAATATAAAAAAATATTTGCTTATTAAAAAAAATATAAAAAAATATTTACTTAATAAAAAAAATATAAAAAAATATAAATATAAAAAAATATTTTTTTTTTTATGTTAAAAAAAAGTAACAATTTATGCTTTACATTTTATTTTTGAATCTTGAATCTTTTAAAATATATTTGATGCGTTATTTTTGGAGGCGGTAGATGCAACTTATTAAAAAAAATATAAAAAAATATTTGCTTATTAAAAAAAATATAAAAAAATATTTACTTAATAAAAAAAATATAAAAAAATATAAATATAAAAAAATATTTTTTTTTTTATGTTAAAAAAAAGTTACAATTTATGCTTTACATTTTATTTTTGAATCTTGAATCTTTTAAAATATATTTGATGCGTTATTTTGGAGGCGGTAGATGCAAAAAATGAGCTCAGAACATCGAAGTACTTTTTATTTATAAACGTCTAACAAATGGCCTGATTAAGTTCATCACAGTAAATTTGCAAAAAAAGACGTCAACGCCACTGATTTTTTAATCTTTTGTTTGTATTTTTTTATTTGAGTTTTCATGCTATATTTTGCTATACAATGTTATATCCGAAGATATTGTTGGCTTAGCATAGGAACAGCCGCAAATAGTCCTTAAGACTAATCTTTTGTAACATCCGTTTTTAACCAATATTTTTGCGTTCAGAAGTACTACAAAAGCGCTGAGTTGGTGGTGGCAGGATATGAACCCGTATCGTACAAAAGCCTGGGTTTTAACGAACTGAGCTATCCAGCCACTTTTCTTTCACTTGATATGAAGATATTGCGGTTTATTCTCCTCCAACTAATTATTTTGTAGACGTCACATTACCAAGGCCCGCAAAGACTCCATAAGAAGCATCATTACCTGCTCTACGGACCAAAAAACTCCGTTTCTTTAATAAGGCTAAAAAGCTCGATTTAATTACAAATGTCTTGACAAACGCATTGCAAAATACCGTAACTTTCTGTAATAACGAAACGTAGAAAATAAAATATAGTATAGAGTTTAAACAACCATTTTAGCAAATCTAAACATTTTTAATTTTAAATGCATTAAATTCCTTAATATATTTCATTTCCAAAAAGGTTTCAACTACTTCTGTAGCTTATTTAGTTCCAAAGTTACACGTATTTTAATACTTTTAACTCATAGACTTTTTATGAAATATTTTCTAAAAGTATATATACTTTAAGAATATATTTTATAAAAAGTCTATGAATTGAAAATATTAAAATACGTATATCTTTAGAACTAAACGAGCTACAGAAATGTTGAAAACCTTTTGGAAATGAAGCATATTAATGAACTTAAGGCATTTAAAACAAAAAATATTTACATTCGCTAAAATGGTTGTCTAAACTCTAGCTTTAATGGTTGTCTAAACAAACGTGACTTTTAACGCAAGAAAAAAGAATTTATAATTAAGTTTTGTTTTTCAGTGACAAAAATTTAACAGCATATTATAAACCATTTTTTATGAATTTTTTCTTGCGTTAAAAGTCGCGTTAACGAACATTTAATAAAGTTTTGACAGAAATTAAATATAATTTCTAATAAAATTTTTGTTTTTATTAGAAATTATAATTTATAATGAAATTTAAAAATATAAATTTTTTCAACAGTTGAATTAGTTTTTATAATACGTTAAGCGTAACAAAACTTCGAAGACAATAAATAATTTAAATTAACTTTTATTTGAACTTTCTTTATAAAACATCAAGTTGAGAACGTGAACCCAAAGAAAAATCGGCCGAAATTCTCGAGATACGTACAAACTAAGCATAAATCAAAAATTTATCTGTACACAAATAAAGAAAATGTTAATTAACCATTTGTTAATAATTTCAGTATAACGATAAATCAAAAAAGAAATTTGACCGCTTAGTGTCTGCTGTTTAGACTCTAAGCGGTTAAACTACCCTAAATAAAAGTAACTTACTGTTAAAAATAAACTGAGGGTTGCGAGCAGCTTTGAACGTTTCTCTAAGTTTTTAATATAATTTAAAAAAATTTGACCGCCCTTTTTTTTAACAGGACACACATATATGTATATGTGTGTATAGATATATATATAAATATGTATATATATATATATATATATATATATATATATATATATATATATATATATATATATATATATATATATATATATATATATATATATATATATAAATACATATGAGAGACGTATTTAAGGAAGATAAAGGGGGTTAGAGGGGGCTTTGACCCCAGGCGCCAAGTTTTGATTGGGCGCTCGCCTTCAGAATGGTCAAGTCTTCGAAAGTCGTAATTTTACATTATTTTAACAAAAATGTTATCTAATTATCATGTTCAAATCATAGATCACCTGATAGACCTTCTATATTTATCCAAGTTTTTTTAGACGAAAATACTAATTATTTGCTTTTCTGCCTACATGTGTATGTGCGCAATTTTTTTTTTTTTTAACAAGAATATTTTTATTGGAAATTTTTCTCTGAAAATATTATAAATGTGTATGTTTGGTAGAAGAATTTATCATTCATAAGGCGATTAAAGTCCATTTGCAAATTATACATTACTGTGCGCAAATTATTTGTGCGAAAGTCGTGATTTAGTAAAAAAAGCCGCGTCGCTCAGTTTGACCCATTTTTAGAGAATCCTATCTTTTCAAGAGGATCAAAATTATCTTTTAATATATTTAAGCAGCTCATAGGAATAATGGCAAATAATTTTGTACAACAAATGGTGAAAGAAATATAGAAAGCGAAATATATTTCCATCAGTATTGATTCTACTTCTGGTATTAGCCGCGTATATTAACTGTGTTTATTTTTTGGTATGTTTATAAGAATAACTATCCGGTAGAAAGTTTTTTAGTGTTTTTACCATACTCTGGTCATAAATTCAAAGAAATAGCAGATGCTATATTTTTAGTAATAGAATTGCTTGGATTTGATAGAAACAATAGAAATAATTAAAATTAGTGCCCCTGGGTGCCAAATATATAAATACGTCTCAAATACATATATATATATATATATATATATATATATATATATATATATATATATATATATATATATATATATATATATATATTTATATATATATATATATATATATATATATATATATATATATCCATATATATATATATATATATATATATATATATATATATATATATATATATATATATATATATATATATATATATATATATATATATATATATATATGTATATATATATATACACATATATATGTATATATATATATATATATATATATATATATATATATATATATATATATATATATATATATATATATATATTCATACATAAAGTATATTACCAAATCATTAATTGTAATAGTTAATTCTACATGTTTTCGTTTAAATGAGCTTTAGTTTCATTGTTTAAGAAAAATTTCATGAAAAACTTTTTAAATTTATTTTGTTCCATAAAAATGGTCCGCGAAAAGCAATGCAAAACTTACTATAATTTGTTTGAAAACATGGCTGCTTAAAAAAATTATTATTGCGTAAAATGTATTTATTTATATCTTTTAACAAATACAAAATATCAAAAGAATCCGGGGAAGAACTGATTTTACATTAAAATATGAAACTTAGTACATTATAAACATTAAGTTAATATATGATTAGTGTATTCATTTTTCTTAATAGAGTTTTGCATGGGTAAAATGTCCACTAAAATTTACTAAACGTGTTATGTGCTTCTGATGACGATGAA
Source organism: Hydra vulgaris (assembly GCF_038396675.1). Lineage (NCBI taxonomy): Eukaryota > Metazoa > Cnidaria > Hydrozoa > Anthoathecata > Hydridae > Hydra > Hydra vulgaris. The sequence goes on along the minus strand of NC_088932.1, from coordinate 39,159,197 downwards.
GAGGTTCAAGTGTGCTTTTAATGGTACTAGCCCATGTAATATTTACATAGTTAATGTGGCTATAAATAAAAGAGAAATATCATTGAGTTAAATTTTTCATTTTAATAATATGCAAAACATTTGAGCGACCACGGTCGAAAAACTCTTTTGTTTCATTTGTATAAAAATAAGTGCAACTACTTTGTAATGTAAGTGCTTCGCTAAAATATTTTAGATCAGGGACAGATATTTTTTTCAATAAAATTGTAATTATTTTAGAGAAAATTAAATGACTATAAATCAAAATCATTAACTAGAACGGAATTCATTTTAGTGATAAAAAACTTTAAAGTTCTAAAATGTTAGAAATAAAAGAATTCTTATATAAAAAATCACGCGTTATCAATTTATTGTAAACAACTTTCGCTTATTTACTTTTTCTATGTAGTTCTTAGGCTTCTATACATAACTTCTTTCTTATTTTCGGTGATGACTCACTATATTATTTGTTTGTATACACGATATTATGAGAGATCAAACGGTTAATTAAGTTCCTACACCCTTTTAAGCTGTTAATTACTCTTTTTTTAATATATATATATGAATTCTATGTTTAAAGGTTATATCTAATCAAAGCATTATTGCAATACATAATTAAAAACGTATTGAACTATTTTTGTATGTCATCTTTTTTTTGCTATTATATTACTTAAAGGCGGATTATAAGAGTACTGGATAGGAGTCGGTAAAACTTTATAAATTCGCTACAAACTCGAATGTTACTTATATCAACGTGAAATACAGATGCATATAGTTATAAAAAATAATTTAAGTTTAAGCAAAAATAAAGTTGTATGTATATATATATATACACACACATTTATTTTTGCTTTAAATTATACTATAATATATGTGTATATTAACATTTATATATATATATATATATATATATATATATATATATATATATATATATATATATATATAAATATATATATATATATATATATATATATATATATATATATATATATATATATATATATATATATATATATATATATATATATATATATATATATATATATATATATATATATATATATATATATATATATATATATATATATATATATATATATATATATAGGGCTGCCATTGTCCTGACCGTAAAAATCAGGACTATGGTAGCCCTATATATATATACACACACACACACACATATATATATATATATATATATATATATATATATATATATATATATATATATATATATGTTAATATACACACTATTTATTACTGATACTTTAGAATCTTTAGTACATATCGTTGTTTCATTTTAATTTATATTTTACTCTGTATTTTGGATATAAAATATTTTAAGTTTGGTTAGTTTTTTAATATTTAATTTTAAAGTAAGCACATTTATTTCAAACAAACGTTTTAATTTTTTTTTGATAAATTAGTTAAATACAATTAGCATTTATGAAGTTATTATTAAGAAAGCATTTTATTATTATTAGTTTGAACCTAGATTTTATGGTTGTAAAACAAATTGTGAAATATATTCTCTTTAAGTTAAATATACCATATGTTTTATATACGTTAATATAGATATAATGAAGTATATAAAATAAATTTAATATTTCTTTAATGTAGGTTTAAAACAAAGATATTGCAATGCATATCATTTATGTCGCAGTTCTTTTTGCATCAATAATAGTTACGGAAGCTACATTAAAAGGAACTGATCCTGTATCTGGTTTTGTTGTTGAATATGGTTGCTATAAATCAAATTGCTGGGCATATTGCAATGTAAGATATTTGTTTTCTTAAACAAAACCTCATTGGAATTGAGAAAAAAATTTCCCAACACTGTAAATAAGATGATTTCTTCCCCTCTATATAGCTGATATCGTTTTGTTTCCCTGCGTATGGTAAAAAACACAATTTTTCTAAGTACTGAAATGAACGTTTTTTTGAGGGGTGATGAATAACAAAGAAATTTATTGATAAATTACTTTTCTCCCATCACTTTAGTGCAATTATATTGTGAAAACTTTAAGATTATTTTGATGAAGATTGCGTGGTTTACATTTAAATTAGTTTTGAAATAACTTTGTTACTATGATGTTAATTACTTGCTTTTTATACTATTCCCGACACTCTAACCCACAATACCCTCAAGGCACAGTTCCTCTAACATCAAAAATATCTTTTATTAAATCCCTCAGTCAATCTTAAAGAAAAGAGTTTGTGTCAAATCTTATTTGGCTTCTTACATACAGTATAGAAAACTGATATTAAAGTTGTATATATATATATATATATATATATATATATATATATATATATATATATATATATATATATATATATATATATATATATATATATATATATATATATACAGCTATGCTCAAATGTATGGAGCACCCCTATATTTTATTTAAAATTCAAAAGTAATCAACAAATAGTAAATGTGAATGTGTTTATTTGATACAAATTATTTCAATTCAACAATATTATTTAATATAATTAATATTTTGTAGCACCTCCCTCTGCCTTGATCACCGCACGTAGTCTTTTGGGCATGCTGTCCACAAGATCCTTACATACATTCGCTGGTATTTTTTCCCATTCATCCAGAATTTTCGCTTTAAATTCTTCTTTGGATTTACATCTGTAAATTGACAACTTCCTCTTCAAAATAGACCACAAATTTTCTATGGGTGACAAATCTGGAGACTGGGGGGGCCACGTAATGAGGGGAACTTCATTTGTTGAAAACCAGTCCAAACTTTTTTTTGCCTTGTGGCAAGGAGCGTTATCTTGTTGAAAATAATATTGAGGGACATCTTTGTCAAATAATTTCAATATTGATGGCTCCAAAACTTCATTTAGCATGGTAATGTAGCGCTCTGCATTCATCCTACCCTCACATAAAAATATTTCACCTACGCCACTGGAGGCCATGCAACCCCAGATCATTGTGCCACCACCGCCAAATTTGACTGTAGGGATGATACATTCCGGCTCAAATGCTTCGCCTGGTCGTCGTCTTACAAAGGTGCCTCCAGGTTGCCCGAAAATCTAGGTCAAAAAAGTAAAGGAATACAAATTTGATATTATAAATTTCAACATGTAAAATTTCAGGTACTTAAAGGAATAATTTCGAAATGATATTTTTTTTTAATTTTTTGGTTACACCGTAAGTCATAATGATGCCTTACCTCTATATTTCATTCGTCTGACCAAATAATTTTGGCCCAATCTTCTGATGACCAATTTTGGTGCTGTTTAGCCCATTCTAAACGAAGTTTCTTATGGTGCTCAGTCAGCAATGGTTTTCGGCGAGCCCTTCTTCCATGTAAATTACCTTCTTTTAAGTATCTTCTAACACTTGGAGCAGAAATTTGAATTTTTCTGTGCTCCCACAGATCGCTAACCAAGTCTTTAGAAGATTTGGTCCGATTTCGAAGTGAAATCCTGTTGAGGAAACGATGGTTTCTAGGAGAAAGTATACGTTTTCTTCCCGTTTTTGGTCTATTTTCGTATGAACCAGTTTCACTAAATCTATTTATAGCATTTTGCACTGCTTTCCTTGAGCATTTCATAATTTTTGAAATTTCCACTTGGGAATGTCCTTGTTTATGGAGTATCACAATTTGGCTTCTTTCACTCACAGAAAGTTCGCGTGTTTTACTCATAATGAAAATAAATAAAGAACGATAAAAAAAATCACTACTTTTAAACAATAGATAATGAGCGGCTGACAATAGTTACGTTTAAGATAAGAATGAAATGAATATCTTAATTCGACAGAATTTATACTAAGTGAGTATGTAGACAAGTTAAGACAAGTCTAATCATGCCCAGACAAGCAAATTCAACATGCATTAAATGATTTACTAATGCTTAAACGTAAAAAACAAATAAAATACCATTTAAAAAAAAATTCATCATGTATATCTCATTTTTTAAACACAAATATATTTAAACAAATAGGTGCTCCATACATTTGAGCATAGCTGTATATATATATATATATATATATATATATATATATATATATATATATATATATATATATATATATATATATATATATATATATATATATATATATATATATGAATATATATATATATATATATATATATATATATATATATATATATATATATATATATATATATATATATATATATATATATATATATATATATATATATATATATATATATATATATATATAGATATATATGTTTATATATATATATATATCTACATATATATGTGTATATATATATATATACATATATATATATATATATACATATATATATATATATATATATATATATATATATATATATATATATATATATATATATATATATATATATATATATATATATGTATTAATGCATGTTTATTAGGGGCTTGACAGAATGTGGTGTTGGACAAATAAGAAATCTAATGGTGGAAAAAAGCCATGTTCATCTGATACACAATGTGATGGTTATTACTACAAGTGTGTGTCCGCGTGTGGCTTGTAATGCATATAAATTTGAATTATTTGTAAACCTTTTTTAGTAATTTTTTAAAATCTTTGAGTCTTTTACAAGACATTGCTATTATGTTGTTTTTAGATTTATAGATTTTAAAATATTTTGTGTAAGGTTGCTTTTTTTTAATAAATAAAAAATATGTTATTTTTGTATTTGATTTGGTTGCTATTAGAGAGAAAGGATTATTTATTCATTGATTATGGAGAGACTCGTAAAGTAATATTTATGGCCGAAGTTAAGGGTTTTGAAGTAGAGGGGTACAATTGTCAATGTCTAAAATAAGTATCTAAAATTTTCTAAAAATTCGTAGTGATTACGAATAATTTGAGCTGTTTTAATCCATAAAATACGGGTCTTGGAATCTATTCCATATCGACTTTTTCTATACTTGATCCCTACTTTAATATTTTTTAGTAAGAGGTAGAAAATTAACTATATAAAGGCAGGAAAGCTATACTCATTGTTAACATTTAAACAAACAAAAAAATAACTCTGTTGTAAATAATAGAGCAGCCGTTGCGCAGTAATAGTGGACTTGCCTCAGAATCAAAAGATCCGTGGTTCAATTCCCACTTTTAGGCAATTAATATGACCTTGGTTAGGAAGGAAGGGTAAACTTTCTATTAAATGATCCTCCGCAGTGCTCTATGATATGACTAAAAGGACTTATTGGGGCACCTAGAAAGAGTTATAATCAAATATATAATTAAAAACCTTTAACCGTTTCGGTTTACGTTGCCATTTATCAAAGCTTTGGATATTAGAACTAGTCTAAATAATATTTAGAACACCTGCTTGAAATGAGTTAATTACTTATAGAAAGTTTCAAAAAACATGAAATGACATAAATATGTGGGACAACGGGCTTACCATGACCCGTATAATACAGGTCGTGGTATGTCTATTTCGCACCGACTGTTTTTAGCAATTTCGCTTTATTTCAATAATTTAAAATATATATTTATATATAAAAATCTTTGTTTTGTGTTAAAGAAAAATAATTAATACTTTATATCTTTTACAAATTTCTATTCAAAAAAATAAAACGGGGACGGGATTTATTTATTTCTTTAATAAGTTTCTATTTGTTTTTTTTTCCAGATCTGCAGCTTATTAGAACTTTTGCCCTATTATTTTTAAAGAAAAATCAAGTTTGCATGTAAAATCTTTTTGTTTAATAAAGAAGTTGCCTCATAAGAAATAAAGAAATAAATGCGCAAACTTAACTAATAATCTAATAAATTAAGTATCTCGTTTGATTATCAAACGAATTCATCAGATTCTGATCTAAATTTTGTTTATGTCTCCTCTACTACACTTACATCAGACGATTCTCCACTGCAATGCGCCTTAATGAGGGAAATTCAACTATAAATTTACATGCTAACGAGTTTACTGTTTAATAAAAAGATGATTTTTTAATGCTTTGTGAAATTGCTAATCTTCATCGTGAATATTTTAATGACTTTGAAGATTTTGTTACCATTTTTAGAAAATTTGAAAACATTGAAAATAGCCATTATTTATTCGTGAGAGTTTAGCTATATGGGCAACTCAGTTTAACATTTCACTTGCTGCAACAACTGCTTTACTGGCTATTCTTAAGCCTTTTATTTTAGACTTACCATCAGGTGCTTCAAATTTACTATCTAATCAAAATGTAACTGATATAGTGACTTGCGTAGGTGCTCAATATTATCAATTTGGAATATCTAATTTTCTGTGCTTACTTTTGAAAACTTCATTGATACCCTTAAATGACATATCAGATAAATTAACGCTTTATATAAATATCGAATGCGCACCTTTATCAAGATGTTCAAACTTGTGAATTTAGCCTTTTTTTGGAATTGTACAAGATCAACTTCATTTTGGCATCTTTACAATACAATTTTTTTGGAATTGTACAAGATCAACCTCATTTTGGCGTTTTTACAAAAAGTATTTATTATAGACTTACCATCAGGCGCTTGAAATTTACTATCTAATCAAAAAGTAACTGATGTAGTGACTTACGTAGGTGATCAATATTATCAATTTGGAATATCTAACTCTCTGTGCTTACTTTTGAAAACTTCATTGATACCCTTAAATGACATATTAGATAAATTAACGCTTCATATAAATATCGAATGCGCACCTTTATCAAGATGTTCAAACTTGTGAATTTAGCCCTTTTTTGGAAATGTCCAAGATCAACCTCATTTTGGCGTCTTTACAATAGGCTGAGCAGATAATCAGGAATTTTCAAGCTTAATTCTGCAAATGATTGTTTAAAAGCTATTAATAATAATATATTGACAGTCGCAAGAATTGGCGTATGCTTTAATGACAAAATATTAATATTGCTCTTGATGCTTTTATTTGTGATGCACCTGAAAGACCATTTTTGAAGTCTACGATAAGGCATTCCGCATTTTATGGCTGTGTATATGTATATATATATATATATATATATATATATATATATATATATATATATATATATATATATATATATATATATATATATATATATATATATATGCATATATTTATATAAGAAAAAGGAGTGGTCCAAAAACAGGTTTTTGTGGCACACAGCCAGAGACTGTTTTCCAATCGGATTTATTGTTTCCAATGGTTACGCGTTGTTGGCGTTCGGTCAGCCAGCTCTCAATCCAATTGTACAAATTGTTGGTCACTCAGTAAGATATCAGCTTGTGTAGATGTGGAACTTTGTCGAATGCTTTTGCAAAATCTGTAAATATGATGTCGGTAGGTAACCTTTTCAGGCAGCTTCGGCAGGTTGTCGTAAGTTTCGAGTAGGTTTGTGACGCAACCATTTCCTTTTCGGAACCCGCGTTGAGCATAGCTGATGAGTTTATTTTTGTTCAAGTGGTCAGTTATGTGTCTGTGTACAAAGCTTTCCATGACCTTGCAAGGAACAGAAGTACGCGAGATAGGTCGATAGTTTGAGGGGTTCGACTTGCAGCCTTTTTTGGTGGGGGTTATTTCAGCTTTCTTCTATTGAAACGGTACTTCGCCAGCTTCAAGCGATTCAGAGAATATAATTGTTAGTGGGGTAACAAAGCCTTCAGCACAGTATTTCAGAACGCGAGGGTGAATTCCGTCAAAGCCCATTGATTTGGTTTTGTTCAGATCTGAAAGTTTATCTTTAACCGATTCGTATGATGCGATTGTGGTTGGTTGGTGTATGCTTGTGGAACGAAGGCTGAATGCTGGAAGAGGTCCTAGCGGCTCGATTTCGAAAACTGATTGAAAATAATCGTTAAGTGTGTTGCATATTACTTTAGGATCTGTTGTAGTTTGATTGTTAGTTGTTTCAAGTTGACGGATGCGGTCGCGTGTATCTTGTTTGCTTTTAACGTAAAAGTGGATGATTTTTGGGTAATGTCTGCTGTTATTTACCTGTTCCTCTTTGTTAGCAAGAACAGCTAATTTGACTAGTCTTTTCACTACTTTGCTTGCACTTTTATGCTGTTGCGATAGGTTGAAAAGGTTGTTAGCTGATTCGGATGATTTCCTTTGAGACAGTTTTGAAATTTACAATCTGTCGGCCAATCGTTTTGTACATATGCAACAGTCGCAATACCACCTCCTACTTCGACAAGTGGGTACACAGTATTTCTAAAATTAACGTCGCCGTACGCGAGTAAGGTTGTTAATGGTCTTGTCTCTGAGCCCAATAATTAAAATAGCATTTGGGTGCTTTCCCGTGTCAAAATTTAACGATGTCACGTGTGCCATAAGCCAAATCTAAATCGTGGTTCTTGAACTACGCTTTGAAAAGTGCCTTTAGGTTTCTAAAACGGTTGGCTTGCGTAGCGCAACGAAAAATAAAAGCTTTATTTTAACCTCTCAAATCTAGATGTATTGAAGCACGCAGTATCCTAAAATGTAAATGAATCTTTAAACCTCTTTTTAAACTTAAATTTAAACCTCTAAAATGACTAAAAAGATTGTTGTTTTAGGCAATTTATATTCTAGATATTGAGAAAAAAAAATGTTTATATTAAGATCGTCAAACTCTAAGATTGTCAGGTCCTAGGTGCGAAAAGCCCTCGGCCAGATTTATCTAGTATGTCTTTAGGTAAATACGGCTCAAACCAAAGTTATTAATTAGGCCGAAAAAAGCAAGCAACATGTTACATGACCGAGTAGAAGGCTGTACTTTACAAACAAATGTCAAGGACTTAGTTTTCATCTGTAAGCACAATCTAAAAGCTAACAACTCTGATTATAGGCAATACATTTTGTCAGCAAAACATTAGGGTGGCTCTTAAAACATTTTTAAGTAAAATTTTTAAAAACATCATCTCCTAAATCCTGAATGTGTTAAATAGAGTAAAACAACATTGGATTAAAAAATAATTTTTGTATAAAATACATTTTTATATAATCGCTTAAAAATCAATTGTATTTAAAATTCAATTGAATTCAAAAAACAATTTTTATAAAAAATTAGTATTCTTTTTAAAATTTTTGTAGAATTATGCTTGTTTTGAGTACCAGGTTAATCTTCTTTAGTATAACTTATTTTTTCAAAATTTTAGGGACCCGCCAGATTTCGATGGGTCTTGAGCTACACCTAACAATGTCGTATCCAAAAATTAAGAACCTTTAGAGCGCGAAAAACATTTAAACGCTACCAAAAACAGAGAAACGCAACCTCCAAGGCGATTTTTTTTGCCTTAAAAACTCGCAAAGCTTTTTATGAAGACATACGACATTTGGTCAAAAACGGCCGCATTTTTTTAATTTTTATGAAACGTTGCAAATATTTACTATTTTTAGCATTGAATTAGGGCGATAAATATAAACTTAGGCGTTTTTTTTTTTTTATTTTTATCAAAATGTAAATGCGTTTTTTTATAAAATCTGCTTTTTAAAAGTTATATAAATATTAAAATTCAATTTATTAAAAAAAGTAGTACAAAAACTAGAAATAATCAGCTGGGTAGACTAAATGACGGTTTCTTTAGTTATCAATTTTATTACTTATAAAGATAAATTTCAATTGGATCTCAAATCTCAGTTCACAACTATATGTCTAAATTACAGTTAAATAATAGTTTTAAGTAAAACAGGCATAGAAATCACTGTTTTTAAATAAAATACATCTATATTTACGACATCAGTAATCAGAAGGTATATGTTGTAAACTGGAATCCTAGATATACACATTATGAACCCATGTGTGAATTTTTAGATTATAAGATGTATCATGGATCGAGTTTATCCACGAGTTTGATAGTAGGTTACTTTAGCGGTAAAAAGATGGTTCAGAAACCATTTTGAATTTTTATTTAGAGAAAATTTGTAAACTTGACGCGTAACTATGAAACGTGTGCTAACAACAAAAAGTATTTATCTTAATACATTACCGAAGCCATAATATAGTTATTTCTATTAACTTAGTATTCAAAAATATAATTATTTTTATAACGATAAGTTAAATATAAATTATGTTACTTTCAAATTATTGTTATAAAAATAAAAAAAACCAAATGTCGATTAAAGTTTACGACTAATATAAAAACGGAACCAATGTGAAAATGAAAGAAATTTGTTTATAAAGTTTAACGCCTCTGTTTTTTCATTGTTTACGCATTCTGAATGGAATAAATTATTTTTTCAAGATGGCCGAATAAGTCCCGAGTATTTCAAAAAATGATACTTTATACCAAAAACAGTTTTTTGAATGGGGCTAAATGTTATGATTATTTATGCAAAAACGACTTTGGTAAAAAAATGAACGCTACCATAGTTTATTTGAATCTAACGTGACATTATTGTTAAACATACTCATTTAGGTGTGGTATTGAAAACAATAACTTCAATTTTCATAAAAAAATGGTTTTTTATGGATAATCCCATTTCATGTCTGATTATAAATGTCAAGTTACATTCATTGAAAACAAACACCAATACGTGCTTTTATGAAAAAATCAAACCCATAGACTTATCTATAGCCGAGCCCCAAGGCACTTAATGTTGAAACTACATCTTTTCTAAATAAAACTACGCTTGACGATTTAATGTAGTTGCATAACTTTTACCAGATTATGATAGTGGCTAAAATTATCTTTCCACAAGTACCAAAACTTTCCATAAATACCATACTTTTTGATGAAAAAACTTACATATATTGTAATTGAAAAATTATATATTTTTGTTCGGAAAAACGTGTACCAGGCCTTATTTGCATTGAGGTGCTCAACACTATTAAAAATAAAGTTTTGAAAGAATCATATACGTATTGAAATACTTCGAGCTGGAATTTAGGCTAAAAGTTTTAGCGCCCATACCGGTATACCGGTATCGAAATTGGCTGGGATAGGTCTTTGCCTAAAAATATTTTTTATTTAAAAAAATTACTTATAAAAAAAATTTAATTATTAAAAATTATTTATAAATTTAAAAAAATATAATTATTAAAAATTATTTATAAATTCAAAAAAATTTAATTATTAAAAATTATTTATAAATTTAAAAAAATTTAATTATTAAGAATTATTTATAAATTTAAAAAAATTTAATTATTAAAAATTATTTATAAATTTATAAAAATTCAATTAAAAAAAATTAAGTTAGTATTATTTTGTTCAATATATTCAGGGGGTAGGAGATCATGATTTTCAAAATTTTTGCTAAAACAATATATAATAAAAAATGTACTTAAAGGTAATTAAAAGGTATTTTATGATACAACAATTTAAAATTAACAAAAAATTGATATAAAACTATTTTAATAGTAGGATAAACTAATAAAAACAATAACAAAAAAAAAAGAAAAAGAAACACAACAAAAGCAACCTTTAGGATGCGTGTGTTCGCATTGCCAAATTAATGGATCATTCGGTTTTTACACAATAAATCGTTCATCGTTCAACTATGATACGAGGTACAACTATGATCGAGGGCTTTTGTCATGTTTCAGAGGAGAATTAAAGATCCAAAATGTGTCATATATAATTTGAAGATGTTTATAATAATAGAATTACGTTTTATAATAATGTAAAAGGGAGTAAATACAAAAGTACCTTTTCACATACATAACTTTAGAAAAAACATATACGCTAATCAAAATTGCAAATGTGACATTTGCCTTAAATACCTCTATAAAAAAATGTAAAACATCTTTACAAAATTGAAAATTATATTTTAAGCTAAGTAAGAATATTCCTAAGCTTAGTAAGAAAACAAGTTAAAGTTTATAAATTATTAGATCAAAGCTTAAAAATAAATAAAAAGTAATATCATTAACTCAAAACAACAACATAATTAACATTTACTCTAGTCAACTAAATAACCTTACCTCTAGACAACTAAATACCATCAACTCTAATCAGCTTAATAACCTTAACTCTAGACAACTAAATAAAACTAACTCTAATCAACTAAATAATATTAACTCTAAACCTTAAAAATTAAAAAGATTCACTCTACAAAGGAAATACAATTAACTCTAAACAATTAAGTTAATACCACAGTAAACTTGCAAAATAGTAACACTCTAAATTGCTAAATTTTGAAAAAAATTAAATTATTATGCAAATAAATTATTGATGATATAAAAATATAAAGTTATTGAGCACTTTGAACGAAACCATTCAGCACTCTCATACTCCAACACATATTCTGGTATATTTTCACATGCACGACGAAACCAGCATTCACATTTCTCACACTGTACCATATGTCTAAATTTAATATTGCTTTGTGCACTAAAATAGTTAATGAAAACTATAATAAAGGTGACTAGATAAAAATATAATTATAAGAAATGACTGACACAATAAGTCCTACTACACCATTATAGATAATTCACTAACCTATCTTTTACAAACTTATCTGAAGCTGTCCAAACTTGTCTGCAAATGCAATATAGATCAAATACAAAATTTTTTCTTCGCAAAACCTTGTTTTTTAAAACTTCATTTAGGTGGTTAAAAATTCATTTAGGTGGTTTCCCAAAATACTTTGAAGTATATGCTTTTGCATATCAACATCTTCAAATCCAATATAACATGGATTCAAACCAGTAAAAGCAATGTGCTTTATAAATGCCAAAGCAAGCAAGCCACAATGTACACCATTGCCTGTAGCTGTTCAGGTAAAACTCATACAGTTAAAATGTCTTTGGTACAATGCATTATTGCACAAACTTGCCTGATGTTTTGTATTTTTGACTTTACCATGAAACATGATGTCTAACAGGCACACATCACTATCAGAACAACCAAAAGTGCTAACTGTTAGCCAATGTGCATCACCATCATACAACACCTGTACAAAAGAATCTTTGACTGCATGAAAAGATAAGTTTTGACTCAAAACTGGATCCTGTAAACCACTAACACCACTAACGGTATTTTGGACAGAATGGATCACAGTATCTGATAACATCTGTTTGGTTTTAACATCATTCAAATCATCAGCAGAAAGATTAGTCTTATAAATTACATTTGCTTCTAAAAAATTTTCATCATTATCAGAAAGAAAAAGTACCTGATCATTGATCTAACATTGTTAATGGATTTTTCAACAATTTCTTATTTAACTGTGTCGGCTGAGTAAACTACTTCAGTAATAAATATTTTTGAAGCATCTATGGCCTCATCTTTTGTAGATCCAAAACATTTAAATGGAAATTTTATTGGTTTCCGAATAAGTACTTGGATGTGCTTCTTTAACAAGTTACTCGATTTATCATTTACCCGGCAATGCTTTACAAAACTGTGTGGGCAATTGTAGAGATTTTTTGGCACTCAACAAGCATATCTGCAGTATTGGGCATCCATTTTGAAGTTAAAATCAGTGTAACTAAAATTTGAAGATACAACAAAACCAACACTTAAGACATTATTCAATACAAAATTAAATACATAATTTCTGTGTCTAAAGTGAAATTCAAATTTTAGTACAGAAAAAGTATGTCATTAAGAAATGTTAGATACCTTGTCTTCAATATGTAAAAAATGTTTGGGGAAAAAACACAAACCTTTCAAGTTTATCAGTGAAAAATTCCTCTGTTAATAAGTTCAACATTCCGGTCAAAAATGAACTATTGTATTTTTTCAAATAGGAATATTCAAAAGATGCATTTTGTCTCTCGACACCATTGTTAGTGTTACAACTGATAAATAGACAATTTTGACTGTAGCAGCAAATCCACATTTACATTAAAACAGCATTTTTATTTTACAAACTCAAACCATGTGAAAATTTTAAATATATCTATTATCAAATAAAAGTACAGACATTTAACATATGGTTAATAATAAATACCTTTTTTATTGGCAATCAATAAGTTTCAATATGTTTTAATTTAAAAAAACTTTCAAGTCTCCAGAGTTCTGAAAACTCTAACACTTGTGTGGCTTTGGCATTGAAAGAAACGATAACTGAACTAGACCTTGGGATTATTGTTTCCAATGACTTAAAGTTCAAAACTCAAGTCGAAACAACAATAATATCTAAGATAAAATAACCGCCATAAGAAAAAGATTGCAAAGGCAGAAACTAACATCACTTGAGGATCGCAGGAAAATAGGTGACCTAATCCAACAGTTCAAATTTACTCACCAGATTGATGAAGTCAACTTTCATTTCCCTCAAGCCCTAATAAACTTACTAGCAAATTATAATCTTCGTGGATACAATCAGCAATTTTTGCCTCAGCTAATCAAGGTTGCATTAAATGAGAAAAATTTTTTACAAATAGAGTAACAAAACACTAGAACTCTCTTTCACTGGAAGCAGTTGACTCACCTTCACTAAGTTTCTTTAAAAAATTTTCATCATAGCTTTCTTGACCAGCTGCTATGTTCAGTTTACCTGTGTTACATAGAGGAGCCTGATGTAGCTCTTCTTTATTGGTTTAGATTACATTTACACTACAATATGTACACAAAACTGTTTATGTATTCTTCAATATGTACATTTTAGGACATAGGTTAATAAATGTAAACTTGTATTTATATGGACTTTATACTATTTTCGAAATAAACAAAATAAAAATAATAATAAGAATACATACGAATACGGGTAATATACCAGTGCTCTCTAGGTAATGATGAACATTAACCAACTTGTTCTTGTCCATCATGGTTTAATTCTGCTTATCCATGCAAGCATATTTTTGCTCTATTCTTAAAAGATATCTTGGTTTGCTTTTGGCATGGCTTATCGGAATTTATTTTCCTTATTTTGTTTTGGATTTATTGTCAGAAAAAAGTTATCTAACAAATACTGTATATTGTCCGGGTTCCATTTATTCTGTTGGCGATTCCAATAATGTTATCAATGACAACGCAGCGCCACAGACAATAAATGATTGAAAGCAAGTTAGGCAAACATTACCAATTAATAATTATCATCCATTTAAAACTGTTTACCACACTGTGGCAGAATGAAGAGAATTATTGAACGAAATTAGTAAGTTGTTGTATTTATGTGACTCACAAAATATAAACACTTTATTTGAGGGATTATTAAAAGTTAAAAATGTTTGTCTGAAAGTCTTCTTACCGAAACAGGGATTCTTTTTCATCTAGTAGTTAAACCAGAAACTTGAAGCATGTGTGAAACAGAGTTGTCAAAATTTATTAACATCCCAGTTACACGAAAAAGAAATGATAAAACGAGTTGGTACTAGATATGACTTATGTAAAGCTGCTAAAGAAATTTGTGTAAAAGTGGAAAAATCAAAATCTTGTTTTTCTGAGATTGTTACTGATTACTCAATTAAATGAAATTGCAAAATCCTTACAGTTATCCATGAGTCAATTAAAGAAACTACATCTATTGAAAATAACAAACACCTTTAAGTCACTTTAAGCCAAGTTAATAATGATGTTTAATTTCAAGCTAAGTTTCAATGTATTCAAAGTCTCAAATTGTCCTTGATTGGTAAAGCTGAACTATTTGAAATAAAAAAATCCTAAATGCTCAATTACAAAATCATTTGTTTTAGCCTGCAAATGATGTCAATTCAATTAGAAATTAATGTTGGTTTACGGGATCTCTTTAGGAGTCAAATCAATGCTTTTAATACACATGAAATCAATGCTTTTAATGCACTTTTGTTGATTGTTTTATTTCATGAAATATGTTACGGGAATCTTCACTGGCTTTGTGTGAGCACATATAATTGTAAGCCAGGTGAGATTTGTATGTTTGACAGCTTTTTCCATGGCTCTATATCTGTCAAAACAAAAAAGCAAATAAGTTTTATTTTACATTGCAAGAAAAAGTATTTATTAGTTTAAGTATTACCTTTTCGACAACAAACTAATTTTTTGGATTGTGGATTGTATGCCATTGCCGGGGCTCAGTAAATTCAAAAAAACAAATGTATATCATCAACTTCCATGATGTTTGAACAAGGGCAAATGAGAAATTATACTTAAGCTGTATACAAGAGAGCCAGTAGAACCAGTCATGATTGTTGTTGTGACAATTGGATTTGTTATGACTGCTTCAAAGGATGTACAATGAATTAATATTTTTTTAAAATTTATACCAATGCAAAAAATTTTTTGAATGCAGTACTTGAGTACTTTTTAAGAAAAGATGTCCCAAAATAGACAGCTTTTGATATATATGTTATATGTTCCTGGTTTACAAGAGCTCTAAAATAAATTGAGAGGCTACATTTTTAAAAAATAACATCAAAATTAATGTTTTAAAACTGAACATTTTTTACATTAAAACGTCACTTCTAAAACAGTTATTTTCATAGCCACATAGATTTTTAAAAACATTTAAGCATCAGAGCATTAAAAAGTTATGGCAAAGGATCAATATAACATGGTTTAATAAAAGATGATGAATTAAAAGAATTATTGAGAAATGAAAATTAAGTAAGCTATTTTAAAAAAATCATATATCTTGATATTTATATTGCTTTATATGCATTATATGCTTTATAATGATTAGATATCTCCAAGTAATTAAAAGAAGATGTGCTATCTGAACAACAATAAAAGTTATCTTTTTAACTCTCCCATTTCCGTCTAAAAATCCTTGAAACAACTTCAAACGTATGGATTACATCTTGTACTTTACTAATATTAGCTGTATCAAAACGACTTAAGAGTACATATGAGAAATTGTCCTTTCCTATAAAATCAGATTCTTAAGAAAATCCTCACTACATCAACTTCATACTATTAGCAATGATTTTGATAGTTAAACTTCAGGAACTGATGTTTAACTTTCCAATCATAAACTACAGCTAATGTAAAGTAATAACCTAAAGGTATTTAGAATCTATATCAAAGAAAAGCAACAAAATGGTAAGTTTTCCTATTAAGTTTTCGTTTATTATTTTAAATATTTTATTTATTATTGCTCTATTTTTAATCTTTTTATCTATAATTTGTTATTTGTAAGGAAAAACTTTGCGTTCTAATTGAGTCGATATTTAAGTATACATATCAAAAATGTGCTAAAAATAATTTCACCTCATGGTTTTCATGTCAAATATACATTGAACTATATTCTAAAGGTTTGAAGCTTTAAAATGTTTATAAACTTGAAAATTTCAAAAGAAAAATAACAAAACTTTAGGGGTTTTAATACCTAACAATTTCAACCTCATGGATTGGCATGGTTTAAAAAAAGATTGCAGGTCTCTTATCTGCCAAAAAAAATGTTTTAATCTTAATTAAAAGCTATTAATTTGCCACAAAGTTTTCAAACAGAATTAAAAAGCAGCCTCAGTTCATAATACAAGATTTGGCCTACTATCAGTAGATCAGTTGACTATTAACGCTAACTTGTGAAAATAGCAACACACAAAAACTTCAATATGCATCAGAATCTCTATGAAGTATCAGAGCAAGGGTAAAACTAAACTATGGTAACCAATTTAGGAAACAGGATTCTGGAAAGAGAAGAGTCGTATTTTTAATCTCTAATCAATTTCTGTTTTCTGTGTTATGTTTGTATGTGAAATATTATTAACTAATTACATTAAATGATAAAATGTATAAGGTTGCACATTTTAAAAATGGCTCATCTGGTATTTAACAAATATAACTCACCAGCACAGACAGTGGTAATCTTATAGAAAAAGTAATTTGAATTTGTTTAAAATCTAATATGGCTGCATGTCTTATATCTTTTTAGTTTCAAACAAAGTAAGTTAATACTGCTATAAATGATTAAACAAATTTATCTTTTTTTTCACAATACAGTAAAAATGAATAAATTAAACCCTTTTTCTAAGAAGTTTTTTAAATTAGTAAGTTTGTTAAGGAAATTGTTAATATTACAAGTAACTTTTTTTGATTGTAAGAAAAAATCAGAAATACATCGTTGATTAATATCAAATACATGAAAACTGTTTGCGAAAAGCTGAATCATTTCTTGATGATTACAAAAAATGTGCAACATATCTTAGTACAGTGAAATGTTGTTACTTTACACAGTGGGCAAACTTTGGACACTTTTACTTTGAGCAAAATACTTGCCAGTAGAAATTTAGTCCAAAGTTTACCCACTGTTTAAAGTAACAACATTTAATGGTAATCTTGAAAAAATTAAACTACCTGGAGTCGTTAATAAAAGTTGTCAGTGTTTAAAAGCAATGATTAGTGATCCTAGTTTATTATCAAAGTTAAAGTTCTTTGAAATGGTATCAGAAATTACACACCTTTCTAAAAGGGTTTCAAACAGATAAACTCTTGGTACAATTAATGACTACTATTCTTGGTGTTAAAGTTAAAAACAATTTATCCTCAAAAATGCTGTAAAAAAATATGATGCACTTAATCTTAAAACTTGACTCAAAAGACTTTAACTTGACATAAAAGCATCAAAATTGGCAAAGAGATGCAGCATTATGCAAGAGAAGCAAGCAGTTGCTACTGTGAAAACTTACAAATGCAAAAAAGAAAAAAAAAAACAAAGTGGTATTAAAGCAAAAAATTGTTTGCATACTTGTTTAAAGTTAAATTGATTTTTTCTTGAACAAGTCTTATCAGCTTGCCACTAATTCAGAAAAGTAATGTGACTTTTAAAATAGTAACTCAAAACTACACTTTTAAAAGAGTCGTATAAAAAAAAGTTATGTTAAAAAAAGTTAAAGCAAAAAAGAAAGATACTGATGAACTTGATTTAGATTGAGAAAAAGCTTAATAAGGAGTAGACATTATATTAAATGTGATATTTTCATTCGATCATATTTTTAATGCCATGTTAATAAAGCCAAATTTTAGATTTTCAGTACTTAAAAATATTTAATAAAGTTAATTTTTAAGAAATATTTAATGATTTAGGTTTTGTAGAAAGATAAAATCCTCAAACAAATATTTATTATTTTTTTGGTATAGAGTTTTAAATGAAATTAATATTTAAAATCTTTTCAAATACTTTGGTTTCATTTAAAAAAATGCTCTATGACAAAATATCCTAAAAAAAAATTTAGATAAACTTTGTTTTCATGTTTTCCAGCTCTGGTAATAAAATTTATAAGTTTTCTGTTTTCTCACTTTGTTTGTAAACTTTTATTCAATTAATTTTTGCTTAAAGCATTCTTGGAAGTGAATTTGTATTAACAAAAAAAATTGCAACTTACCCTAAAGTACAAGCTTTTTGTTTGTTATTGAATGAATTGCCTTCCAATTAAAAAATTGCTTTGTAGTTTCCCTTTGCTGTGTCTCTTAGTTTATGATTCAAAAGTTAAACACTAGGTTTCAGGGTTTAACTATCAATATCATTTCTGAGAACAAGCTAGAGGAGGTCCTTAGACTCTAAAATAAAAAAAAAACATATTAATTTTAATATATGTTAATTTATTTGAGGGAAATTTAAACATATTAGGTATTCTTTTTTCAATCTTAGAACAGGGAGCTAATCTTGAATCTGATCTTACTAAACCACATTCTGTAACAGAGACAAGCTTGTGAAATAAAACTCTAAAAAACTCATTATTAACTATTGCAATACTATCGACATTCCAATATTGATGTCATCAATAATTGATAAATAGCAACCCTCTCGCTGAGTCCTCTTTTTTAAATCTTCTTGGATTATTACTCACAACTGGCATCTCATGAAAACCATATATAAAATCAATTGCTAAATTAGCATCTGTTAAGGTTGCTTCAATTTAACAAATTGTCGTTTTCCTACTCCTGATTCCATTCCCTACCTCTACAACCCTCTTATTCACCCTCTTATTAACATCATTATTTAATGATGTTCTTACTCCTTTAGACAAGGTACAAAAACGCATTAAATACATAGTCAGTTCATCTACCAAACTTGAGCCTCTCTCATTGTCATAAAGTTGCATTTCTATCTCTTTTCCATAAACACTTTTATTCTGTCGATATACTTTTAATATAATTTTTATTATTTTAACATTAAAAATTTCATATGTTGATAGTCTGTTTATATACTAAAAATACTTTTATTTTGTTAATATACTCATATGCATTGCATTTTTATTTTTAAAAAATGTATTAACAACGAATGCACATGCACAAAAAATATTTTTTTTGTACCATGTTTAATTGATTACTTTTTAAATCAGATTACAAGACAGAAAAAATACTAATTTAATAATGATTAAAATATTATGGCAAGACAAAAAAAAAAAAAAAACAATAAATAATACTCAATAATCAATAATAAACAATAATCTCTTTTTCTTTCTGACACCTCTTATACAAGCTTTTCAGATCTATCATCTAATGTAGGTATTGATTTTATTATAATTATTTTATCTCATGTTTACTAAAAACAAATAAAATATAAATACAAACTCTTACATTCTATTGACTGTCAGAAAGTGTGCGGTTGCAACACAAGATAAAATTTAGTTAGTAAACTAGACATTCAAGTCGTGAATGTGGCTTTTGTGCACCAAATTAGATGTGGTCATAGAGTACTGATAGAACACCTGGTTCAAGATTCAAAATGTACCAAATCTTCAAAGCCACCTTACGCGTCAGAAAGTACCACAACCAACTTGTTTTTCTGCACATTGATTTTGTTAAACAATTTTTTAAGTCAGATATCAGGGCTGAGATAAAAGGGTTTATAGGTTTCTTGTGCTGACATACATTAAACACATAGGCTTTAGATGTTTCAAAGGGTCCAGTATTACAAACAGTAGTATTTACTAATTCGAAGTCATTATTTGTACGCGCGTACAAATAAGAAAAAAAGTTATTTGTACGCGCGTACAACTAATTTTTCTTATTTGTACGCGCGTACAAATAACTTTTTTTCTTATTTGTACGCGCGTACAAATAACGCCTACCTTAATTTTAAATGTTCAAGCATTAATTTGTCTGTCCGAGTATTAATTTAAAATGTCAATCAATCAAGAAATTAAAAACATTATGTTACAAAATGATAAAAAAAATTGACTTCTTTGAAAGATATGTTAGAAAAAAATATTAGTTCTAGTAAAGATATTATTATTGTCGACTCTTGCAAAGAGTCGACAATCTATCTTCCAAAAAGTTTTAAAGAAAAACATAATGGCATTTTTGTTGTTTTAAGGTAAAGATGTTTGTTCAGGTTCCATAATTTTCTAAGTAACTATTTGGTTAATTGTAATGTTATATTGACTGCTAGCTAGTTAAAAATATTTATAAATTTTTCTTATAAATACATTAATTATTATATTTCATGTATATCTCAGGTCTCAATCAACTGGAAACTGTCTGTACAGTTCTATCTCCTTGTGTCTAACTGGAAATAACTGTATGGCTAATGATTTAAGATTACAGACCTCAATCGAATTATTCTTAAATGCCGAATTTTATTCTAATCATCCAACTTTTCATAATGCTTTTGTTAATAATACTAGCTCTTTTCTATGCTTTGATAACATTCTTCCTTTATCAGTATCACTAAATTCTTTGGATTCAGGAAAAAAAAGTATAGATTTAGTTCAAGAAGAAGCTATTAATAATTGTAACAATGAAAACTGGTTTTCTTTCCTTTGTATTCTTGCATTATCAAGTGTTTGCAATACGAAAATAGAATGTTTATATCCAGATTTTGGTCTACATAAGTTTAAAACTTTATTCAGCTCTACTATTGTACCTCGTATAACCTCTTTAAACAATATTGAGTCTTTTTATCTCCTTTTTTGTTATGAAGGTGTTTTATATGATTTTTCTGCTCCTTTCCAACACAACCATTATACCCCTGTGATAATAAAAGAAAACTTAAAACGAAAAATTTTAAATGAAAGCACCAAAATGTCGGAGACTAAAATAAAATTTTATTTCGAGGCCAAACATCAAGATAGTAGTCTTTTATTGGATAATATAAAAAGGAAACCAATGGAAGTCTCTATTCAACCACCATTATCATTATCAAAATTTAGTAAAATTACATGTTGTGAATCATTTTCTTTACCGTCCAATAATTATGATATTGATTGTTTGGTTTCTAACTATACTAGTTATTCAAATGTTGCAAAAACCTTAAGTAATTCTGAACTTCAACATTTAGTTAAATCTGTTTTTCTACCTTGTAAAACATATTCTTTTTCTAAAAATCTGAATCGGCGAGGTTTTCAATTTATGTGGATGGAAAAATTCCCATGGCTCACATATTCGAAAATATTTGATGGAGCCTTCTGTTTGCCATGTGTACTTTTTGGGTGCAATTTTCCATCTGAATGTAGTTTAGTCAAAAGATTATTTAGTAAGCCTTTTGATCGCTGGAATGAAGCTTCTCGTTACTTTCAGATACATGCATTTGACAAAACCAATGATATGTCTGTCTGCAGAAATAAAAGCTTACATGTAAAAACTGCTGAAGTTTTATTTTCACTGTCGTCCATTTGGTCTTGTAAAACAGAATCAATAGATATTACATCTCAAAAAATAGTTCAATCACAGATTTCTAAAAACCGACAGTTATTACAACCTATTATTGAAACAATTATTCTCTGTGGACGTCTTGGTTTTTCTTTACGAGGCCATAGAGATGATTCGGAGTTTCATCCTGAAAATGGTGAGTTTTCTAATCATACTGTAGGTAATTTTATTGAATTGTTACATTTTCGTGTTAAAGCTGGTGATAAAGTTCTTGAAGATCATCTTAAATATCATCAACAAAATGCATCTTATATATCTAAGACATCACAAAATCAGTTAGTAAGGTGTTGTGGAGATGTTATTACTGACACAATAATAGCAGAAATTAAAAATTCTAAATATTTTTCTATTATTGCTGATGAAGCTTCTGACAGTTCAAATAAAGAACAGCTATCATTAGTTATACGATTTGTCGATTCGAAGTTTAATATAAGAGAAGAATTTATCAGTTTTTTACATTGCACAAATGGTGTTACTGGTGAAGGATTATTTGATATTTTGTTAAAAAGTATTTCAGATTTTTCTTTAGATATCATGAATTGCCGAGGACAGTCATATGATGGTGCTGAAGCAATGGCTGGTCATACCAAAGGATTGTCCTCTCGCACTTTAAATCTAAATGAAAAAGCTTCATTTGTTCATTGCTATAGCCATAGGTTAAATTTAGCTATTTGTGCCTCGTGCAACGTACAATATGTTAAGAATCTTCTGACACATGTTAAAGAAGTATCATATTTTTTTAATCTTTCACCTACGAGACAACAAAAGTTAGAGGAGCATATCGAAAGTACTGTTCCATCGGCTGTTAAAAAAAAGTTAAAAGATGTTTGCAGGACACGTTGGGTGGAAAAAGTAAATGGATTAGACACTTTTTAAGAACTTTTTATTCCTTTGGTCTCTTGTCTTGAAGAGATGTCTTTAAATGTCAGTAAGAGTTTTAATCACTCAACATCTTCAAGTGCATCTTCTCTTCTGAAACTAATTACAGGTTTTGATTTTATTGTTGCTATGCGCATAACAAGAAATGTGTTTGACTTAACTCTTCCCATAACGCGAATGTTGCAGTCAAAGAACAATGATATTTATGATGGTTTAAATCTTATTCAGGCGTTGAAAGATGTTGTATCTTCACTTAGAAATGTAGTTGATCAGCACCATCAAATGTGTTATGAACAGGCTTTAAAAATTGCACAAAATATTAATGTAGCCGAAACAAAGCCAACAACTTCCTTTATTTCCAAAAACAGAGATAATACACCTTCTGAATCTATTTCTGATTATTTTAAGTTTGTTATTACGATTCCTTTGTTAGACCATCTCAGTGTTGAACTAGACACAAGGTTTGATGATACTACCTTAAAATGTTATAAAGCACTTGTGCTAGTTCCTAGAAAAATGATTTCAGTAGTGCAATGTTCTCGTGACACCAGTTGGAAAGACTCCATCATATCTTTCAGTGACTTTTATGGAACAGATTTACCGAATCCGCTTGCTTTGTCTGGTGAGCTTGATTTATGGGAAGCCTTCTGGTTAAATTTTAATGGAGATATCCCTTCTAATATTTCTGGGACTTTAAAAGCGATAAATTTTCCTGGTTTTGAAAACATTAAAGTTTGTCTAAAGTTACTTGCTACCTTTCCATTAACTTAATGTGAGTGTGAGCGGTCATTTTCTTCGCTTCGGCGCCTAAAAAATTACATGCGAAGCACCATGGTTCAGGACCGCCTAAATGGTTTAGCATTAATGAATATTCATACAGAGATAGTTATAGATATAAAAAAAGTCATTGATAAGTTTGCTACTATTAATCGTAGATTAACTTTTAAATAAAATTGAAATAAATATAAAATATATTTAAAAAAAATTTAAAAATATAAAGTTTAAAAAAATACTAATTACTAAAAATAAAAACAGAACAAAAAAAGTCATCTTTATTTGCGACTGGTAAAAAAGAACCGGCTATTTTCATAGCCACAAATCTTTTTAAAACATTGTTTGGCATAAAGATATTATTGGCATACATCGCGTTACATACGTTGGTTTCAGATATATCGTTGTTGCTGTTATCATTCTTTGTAAATGCTATGTTGTAATAATTATAGTGTAAACGTTTTTATTTTTTGAAGTTTTATGTATTATGCAAGTTTAAATAGAATAAAGATTTTAAAACTTACTTTTGCTATGCAAAATGTAAAACTAAGATTGCGGCATCTAATTTCTTTATATAAAATTCAATATTTATTATTATAATAAGTAATTATTTTGTTATATTTATATTTTTTATGTTTGTTACAATATAAACATAATATATAATTATTTACGATAAAAATATAAGATGTGTAAAATGTGTAAGATTATAATTTAAAAATGGAATGTGAAAATATTAAGCTAATTTGTGAGTATAAATAAATCTAACTTGCCAATATAATTAAATTTCTAAATTTTATGTAAATATACAATTTTACTATGGTAAGATGTCCTAGTAATATCCTTGCGTATTTTTTTTATAAATACAGAGTTGTCACTAGGGAAGAGCGGTGTCTAACCCCCCACCCCCTACAAAAACTTTATTGAAAAATTAGTCGGCAAATTTAGACTTGCATTAGGCAAGTTTTTAATTATAGTCAGCAAATGTCAGTAAACGATGACTTTTTTTTTTTTAAAAGTAACTCGGCAAAAACATACGTTATTTCCTCCCCTCCCTCCTCCTTTTTGAAGATCTTTTCGGAATGGCCCTGTGTATATATATGGTGTATTAATCCTTCCCCTCCAACTCCGGAATTGTGTGTGTGTGTGTGGAGGGGGGGGGGAGAAAATTTGCTCGTGGAAAAATCAGATGTACCCAAAAAATTTCCTGGATCCGCCCCTGTATATATATATATATATATATATATATATATATATATATATATATATATATATATATATATATATATATATATATATATAATACTATATATATATATATATATATATATATATATATAAATATATATATATATATATATATATATATATATATATATATATATATATATATATATATATATATATGTATATATATATATATATATATATATATATATATATATATATATATATATACAGGCTTGGTTGGGAAGCGGGAGCGATCGCTCTCGATTACTGACCACGGGAATAATATTTAGTTGCGAAAAGCTGGCCAGATTTTTTAGTCATTTTGAGAACATTTCAAAATACAAAATGAAACCGCAAAAAAGGTTAATTGGACCAATGAGAGACAATTACAAAAAAAAATTTATAGAAAATAACTTTCAATGCAAAAAAACCTTGAAGCAAAATAAATTACATTTAGAACAAATATTTTCGAAACATCGCTCTTATATAATTTTTTTATAAAATTAAGCGACATTTTTTTATATACAATAACCTCTTACGATTGCTTGATAAGGAAACAAATGCTCTTTTATTTATTAAAGAGTGTTAAATATTATTTTTATTTATATACTTGTGTCTTATTTCCAGTGCTAGACTAAGGTGGGTTGGGGTAAATGGGGGTTATAGTCCTGGGCCCAAAACAGTCATGAAGACTTTATTTTTAGTCATTATCAATATTGTAAAGCAGTTCCGCTTCCTCTTCATAAATGATTTTTAGTTGATTTCTATCTTTTTAGTTGATTTTTATCTAGTTAATTTAATTTCTACAGTATTACGGTGTTGTATATAAAAAGGCCTCCAATATTAAAAAAGCCCGCGGTCCCATAAAATCTAACAAGATTCTAATAAAACTAACGCAAGCTTTAGTTTTATTTAAGCTAAACTATTTCATAAATAAAAAAGTTAATTTTTTTTAAAAACAATTTCATGTTTTGCGTGAAAATTTTAACATATTTGAAACAATTCTTCTTAGTAAGATGAGCAATCAAGTAATTAAATCATTGTGTTACTGTAGAAATTAAATAAAATAGTCAGAAATCAACTAAAAAGATAGAAATCAACTAGAAATACTTTATGAAGAGGAAGCGGAACTGCTTTACAATATCGCTAATGATGTTTAGCGAGTGGGCTTTTTAATTTTAATTAGTATTTAAAACAGAATAAAGTAACTTTTAGCTAAAGGATAACAAGTTTGTAAGAATCCCAACTGAAGCGAAAATATTTAGAGCTAGTAAACCAATATCTAAGAACTTAAAAACTTTTCTTAATATTTATTATTTAATAACTTTCTATCTATCTATCTAACGGGCAGCCCGAAATAAATGGAATAGGTAGTATTTTTATTATAACTTTGGTAATTTTTT